>NC_086331.1:54950617-55154736 GCF_032445375.1 Bacillus rossius redtenbacheri | reverse complement strand
AGTACCATAGTTGCAGTTCTGCCACACCGATTACGACACAGAGGCTTCAATTTGACTGACCCAATGTACCGGACCAAGCAGATGTCCACGAATCTTCCCAAGACGTTGTGTTATTCTCCTCGACAGATAAAATACGCATTCGTGTCATTTCTATCATGTATCAGTCACTCTGCATCAAACTAAATTAGCGGGAACTGTTTATTACCAAATAATTATTGTGTTTTTGTAAACCTTAGGTAAGTACAAGACACTTTTGATTAATACTGTTACTCCGAAGTTGAGTAAATATTTTAGCTTCATTGCAAATGAATATTCACAAAGTAAATTGGCTACACTCTTGCTAAGATTTTGTGCTAGTTAACCTTGATTTATACATCCAGAAGTCCAGCTCTAGCTATACTGAGTTACAGTTGAGGATTAATATTATAAAGTTAAGCCTAACCATATAACAGTACATTTGAATCTTAAGTTTTGAATTCTATCGAATAACAAAACACTTGAAGAGTTGGTTATACACAAGCAAAGGTTAGAATCAACCGCATCTAATTTAGTATATTTATTTAATTTAAGTAAAGTAAATACAACAAACGTGCTTGTAAATTACAATAGAAATCGTGTATTGAGGTACTAAAGTTCGTTAAGTATATTCATTTTAGACGATTTCAGCTCGTTGATTATTTTATATAAAATTGAGAGCAAGTTTCTGGCGCCCACACCTATTGTGTCAATATTATCGACATAAATGACGTACTTTTACACACAGTAGAGAGCACACCCTACACCCTAAGTTAACATCACATCTTATTTAATATTATTTTATGAGTTTAAAGCCAATTTCTTTTGTCAGTCCTAGAATGTATTAAAACCATGAAATCATGTGGTTCACAGTTCTGGATTAACCGTCCGTATGTAGTCTTCCTCTTAGATCACTTTATTTTTAGTATATCATTCTTTAAATCAATAAAAAATTATGTTTTCACAAAAAGATAAAAACGTAATTTTTATTGATTTATGAATTAAAAGCTTTAAATAAAGAGTTTTAAGACTAAGGCTAAATACAAATAAATATTTATAGCACATCATTTTACACTTTCAGTACATAAAAAATTCGCCTTTAAGTTCACAAAACATTTTTAAAAAATTAGTTGTCTGTAAAGTCGGTTTACGGACGATAGTTAAACGTGACAACGTCATAACAAAACATTGATGAAATGATTGCATACTTTTATGAATAAAATTGAATAATTTTATTTTAATAATAAAAGAATAAATACTTGAAATTATACTAGTAATCAGATTTTTAAAATCCAAGAATAATTAACCTCTATTGCCGAAATTGTTGTTGTAATAAGCAATGAAAACTACATTAACTTTTCACTTCACTTTATAAACAGTCGACGAAACAGTTCACGTGTAGATGACTTGTAATTAATTTTAAAAACTGGCGTTTTGCTATAAAGTTTAAATATAATTATGAACAAGTTTTCATATTAATAAACTGTAATCAAATTTCTATCATCAATTATATGAATCACCATAATTTTTTTAGTCAATTGCAACATAACCTATTATTACTGCTCTCGCCGACAGATGCTACTTTTTTTAATAATAAAAGAATAAATACTTGAAATTATACTAGTAATCAGATTCATTTTTTTTACGTACATTTGACGTAGAAATTATTTCATATAACACATTTATAAACAAAGTTTTAAGTTTTCACTTCTGTCGGTGCGGCGCAAGCGTATACCTTGAGCGTAACGGGACACAGCGTAACGGAACAATATGCGTAACGGCGCAGCCGGCGTTCATCGATTTATTAGATGTTGTCACGTCAAAAAGGACTTGTTTTATAAAAATTAAAAAAAAATCTACAGAATTAAATAGAGCTATAATATGAATTTATTTTAAAATATGTGCAAAAACACGCAATATAAAAAGCAGGATAATTTAGAAGCCACGGGCCCTAAAGAACTGTGCGCAGTGAAAGGAAGTATTCGAAGCCGCGCGCGAGGCTCCGTGCTGTTACAGGCTCGGCACAGACCCCTGGCACGACGCGCGCTTACAGCACCAAGTGGCTCGAAACCCACTGTAGTCTCGAAGGTCAAGTCGCCCTCGATTACTCTCCTTCGATAATCCCACGAATTCGCTCATGATTTTAAACTATTTTATAATACAAATATATTTCAATAGTTTATAAAGAATTAAATCATTTCAGTAAGTATTTATTTGATTGTTTTGGGAATCTTCAGGGCCTGTTTATATTAAAATCGTAGCATGAACTGAGAAGCATGTAATTGTGTAGTACACGTTTTGTTTCGAATTAAATATTTGTTGTACCCGTTGCCGTAATCTTTTTATATATTTTAGGTACGTCAGTCATGATTCAAATAACAATTTAGTTTTCCCAAAATTATAGAATCTGAATTTTTTGTGTCAGGAAAACAAAATTTTTATTGATTAATTAAAAACTACTAAAATTAAATATTTACGAGAAAGATTTAAACGCGTTCGGTTTATTAGAAACTGCATATCTTACTGTTATATATTATTAATTCATGTTAGGGTTTAAATATATATTGACTTTAAAATTATAATGAATATTATTTGATCAACACTTGTTCAATCGATAAAACATTTTTAAAACAAATAACGATAGTTAAACTATAAATGTATTTAGTATAATAAGCAAAAATACGAAATTGGTAGACGTGCGACGTAAAAACATTGCCATTATAAACTATATTGCGACTATCGTTTTAAAATTCATCATATTTGGATCTCGGCTGTATTTAATTCTTTTTCACATCTGTAGCCATGATAAAAAAAAACCTGTAATACTCAGTAAGTATTAGGACCATAAAGTATTTCAAAGCGAATCCTGTAGACCTACGCGTTACATGTCTTTGTTCCTAATTGAAAAAAAGCTCATCACATTGTCGCACGAACATCAGGTGTGTCTAGACTTGAAATATCAGAAACATTAAGTTCCAAATTTACTCAACTAAGAGCTGGAGTGTTCTAAAACTATATTGAAGATTTTATGCTGCTTTTGAAATTATGAGTTTAATTTACATACTTGGAATAATAGTAGAAATGTTAAACACAAGAATGTAAATAAATAAAAATATATTCAACTATATCCTACATAAATTTGTTCAATTTTTTGACTTTAAATAAAGTTGATTCTAACGTTAAGAGTCAGTCTCTAACGCTTTTATGTAAATAATTTTGTATTAGAGAATTCCCTAAAAATGTTTCAAAGGACCTATAAGGCCTACAATTGATGTTTTATTGCAAATATGGTTGCAGGATATTTGCTACACATTATGTGAACTGTATATTACTTTACATATGTAGTTTTATCTCCAACTATTTCTTCTGACTAGCAAAGCCGAGCCATACAAACATTAAACACCAAATAGAGGATAATACTTGTTTCTCGACGCACTACCAAACCATTTACTGCCCATATGCTAAGTATAAAAATTCAACATGGTAATGTAATTCTTAGCTTTCAGGCTAGGGGTTGCCCCCAAATTGGTAATTATTTATGTCAATTATTTCGTTTGGAGACAATTCAAACGACATTTCATTATATACAAGCATAGCATACTATAATTGTCACAAATTGCTTCGAAAAATACCAAATACGCGCTACATGCTATCTGATATTCATACGTTCTTTGAATGATTCTGGCAATGGGGAAGACTGATTTAAATCATAATTTTGGACATACGCCATTGCTAGTTTGCACTGTACGTCATAAAGAAAACCTAAGCCATCTGTGTTTGTCTCTGCTGTCGACGTTGTGTTATCAGAAACTCAGAATACCTGTTTAATTTCATCTCTGAGTTTACATGAGTGTCGCTGTATTGACGTTGCGTTATCTGTTTAATACCATCGTTGGGTTCCGCTATTTGTCGCTGTGTGGCCCAAGGTTGTTATTTGTCTGTATTTACTGTTTTCGTTGCAACTGTCTGTCGTAGTCCACCCAATGTGTTCGTCTGTGCTGTCACGTTGTTCAAATTCCTTCCACGGAATTCTCTGTGCTGTCTATATATTTAACATTTGACATCGGATGATTTTGGCTTGTTTTCTGTGTGTTCGTGTATTCATTTTTCTTTGTACATTCTTTAGGTTTTCACAGTGACATACAGTGCAAATTAGCAATGACGTATGCCCAAAATAATGAGATAAATCAAATATTAATTATTTAAACTTTTTGTTTAACTAATTTTGTCTGGGTAAATATCTAGATTTTCGTTTCATGTGTTATTTTACATGTTGTAAATTCACAAAATTAAAATTTTTAATCAAGTTACTGAAACATTTTTTCTCGAAAATCTGTAAGTAACCAAACACGTGGCAGATACCTCAGTTACAAATGCGTCATGTATTTAACATGCTGTATTGATGGAAACTGCTCCCTGGTGAGGGCTGGATTGCCATAGGGAAGTGGAGGCTTGGAGGTGTTTGATGAGGAGCTACAGAGAGAGGCTGAGGCAACCCATCCCGACATCACTGCCACCACCATTCAGTTAACCTGGGATTGACTCGGAGGAATCCCCATTCCAGAGAGTATCACAGGGCGCTTAACCCAGCTAGACCCATCTCTGAGACCCCTCAGACAACCCAAAGAGCCTGTGCAGCCGACCTCTGTTAGATGTCCAGACTAGTACCGGAGCTGTTTCGCCGCTCACCGCTGTAAGAGATCAGAGCCACCAACTGCCAGTGCGACCGCGGCCGGTAGAGAGAACCTCAGCAACAAGGGTCGCACCAGTCTGCTAGCCCGTGAGCTAGCACGGCAACTGCCACGGTCCGGGACGCAGGTCCCGTGGGGCTAAACACGTGGCGGCTGGAGGCGACGAGCTGGAAGTGCGCGGCTCGGACGTGGGAAAGCCGCCGGGACGGCCTACGTGGCCCAGCGCGCGCACGCCGGGTCCCGTTACGGCGCTCCCGTTAACGCGGGGCGAGGCGAGGACGCCCGTCCGCCCGGCCGCCAGTCTGCGCCTGGGGGTCACGGCCGCGGCTAACTCTTCAGTCCTCCGCAGCCTACATGGAGCACCGCAGGTGAGCTGCCTCGAGCGTCCGAGCGTCCGCGCGTCCGCGCGTCCACACCTCATGGCGTTCTTTCAATGTGATTCTTGCAATCAGGAATATCGATTTAATATCATTTCAAGGTCACATGCCATGCTGGTTTACACTGATTTACGGTGTTCGTCCATGCTATCGTCGTTGTGTAGTCCAAGGTTGTTGTTGTCGTCGATGTCAGCCCGCTGTGTTCGTCTGTGCTGTAATTTATTTTTCTGGCTAAATTCCTACCACGGAGTTCTCTGTGCTGTCGAAGCATTTAATATTTGAAACCAGCCGATTTTGGTTTGTTCTCAGTTTTTTTGTGTGTTCACGTTTTTTTGACGTGATAACGTCTAATAAATCGATGAACGCCGGCTGCACGCACGAAAAAGTGTCCCACTACGGATGTGTCCTATTTGCTCATTGTACGCATGCGTGGCATCTCTCTTCATGCTCATTGTAGGGCCTACGCATGCGTGGCATCTCTCTTCCACTCAATTGGAACGACCATCGATTTGACTTTTCAATCATATTTTCGTCGTTTGAATTATTAATATTATGTAATTTAACGATCGTCCACCGATTTTCAGCACAATCGGTACAGTTATTTAAAAGAGATGTTGAATATTCAAATACGTTTTGAACCAACAATGGTGTTTTACAGTTACACATAATAATTCAAATTACAGCCGGGATCTTTTGCACAATGTTTTAAAAAATATTGTAACACATTATAAATAGGTTTGGTGTATTTGGGATGCGTATTTGTTATAAAATCGAGTTATAAAAACGAAATAATATTATTCCCCTACCGTGAACAAAATTTTTATAAATGTATATATATCATCTGAAACTAAATTGTGTTAAGTATGACCTCGTGACTGAGCGATCAGCGGCGCTAACTTCTAATTGAAAGGTTGTCGGTTCGAAACCCGGCAGGTGCGAATTTATTTTGTACTTGCAAAAATAAATACGGCGCACGTAACATTTCAAAAGTAATAAATATATTTGAATAATGAATGCAAATAAAAGTAAATTTATTAATTACATTTCATTTCACTCCTTTGTATCCATACAAATTAGTGATAATTCAATAAAAATGATTCAATTTTATTCATAAAAGTATGCAGAGGTAGATTTTATCATACAAAAGATAGAAAAATTTAACAAAAAAAATTCTTCCTCAAAGAATATAATATTTTTAATGCCTAAATGGTTTGGTTGCAAAAACCTACTACGGCTCAGTCTCAGGCCGAATATGATATTTCCTTTTCTTCTGGATCAATCATTTCATCAATGTTTTATTATGACGTCACGTTAAACTATCGTCCGTAAACCGACTTTACAGACAACCAATTTTTGTCAATTTTTGAGATTTTTCCAGGTTTTTCCAGTGTAAACCAGCAAAGGCTTTATGTCTCTGAAATTATTTTAATTCAGTTTACTTTAAACTAGTAAATAACACAGCAAGTAAAATTTATTTTCTAATACACACACACTTTGAATTATTAGTCATCATCTACTATCGAAGTGAAACTTCCTTGCAGCCGGTAAGAGAAGTCTACACGATGCCTCATCAGAGAGTAAAGGAACGTGAAACGCTCAGGAGTGGGGGCTCAATGTTGAAGAGGGGTGGGGAGGGGGACTATTGATCGTCCCACTCCTCACTCACGGGGAAGCGTTAGTGAACGCCACGCTACAGTGCTGTGTTTATCGTTACGCTGGAAACGACAAAGAGTTTCCTCTTTAAAACTATACATATGTGCAATTATAACTGTGAAAATTAGAGTATACACTCCCATGGTGTTTATGTGTTTTGTAGCATGTATTTCAAATATTTGTGTACCTTAAAAATTTGCTATCCCTCTATCTGTTAAGTTTCACTTTTAATGGACGTGGTGACCACGCACTCATTTTTTATTTAATTATTTTTTTAATTTCGACTTTGATGAGCATAAAGAACGTCACCTTAGCGGGATGGTATCCTAAATTATTTCCTCCCTATAATGTTGTGTTTTAACTTACGAAATAAATTAAATTAACAACATATCTATCATAAAAGGTTTACAAATCTTTCGTTTAATTTAATTTAATTTAATAAGTTTTTATAACTTAAATGTCAGTATGTATTTAAATCCTAACATGAACTAAAAACATGAAATTGTAGGAATACAGTTTTGAATTAACCGTTTGTGTGTAGTCTTAGACGTAAATAAAATTCTTCATTAGCAGTAGATCATCAAAAATATATTAAAAAAATTGTTTTTTTTTTAAATACCCTAAAACTAAGGCGTCTATGATTTTGGGAAAATCTAATTTTTATTGATTTATGATGGATATACTGAAATGAATATATACATGTCAAATCATACATACAAACAGTTAATTCAAATCTGTCCGCCAGAAAAATTGCATGATCTTTGTACAAGCTATAACTGAAAAATAAATTCACCTTAAAGTTTCTAAAAACTATTAATAAACTCTTGTGCATTGATCGCACCTTTTGAAAACAATTACCGATAGCTGAATTACAGATTTATTTTAAATCATAAGCAATAACACAGAATTATCGAAGCAAAATACTTTAGGATATTTATTCCTCCCTTAGGTAGTTGTAATTTTTTCTATGATTTATTTCCTGTTATGTTGCAGTTGTTGGGTACTTGGACACAATAATTAAAATAACAATTTAATTATACTACAGAAATACTGAGCGTCTCCTTCCTCAGATATATTAGTTTATTTGCTTCCCCCCCCCCCCCCCCCCCCAACCATAAGTGATCGTCACGACATCCCTGCGCACACTTTTGACTGATGTTTACGTAGATTGCGTAAGAAAGCTACACAGTGGAAATGGTTTAGGCCCGGTCCACACGAGCGGGCAGTGTGCGGGACGGGAGCCGCGCGGCGCCCGCACGGTTTGTTACGGACAGTAGGATAGGTAGAGCAGCCCACACAGGGCGGGCACTGCGCGGCAGCGGCGCGGCAGCCGTGCGGCTGTAGCTGCCACCCGCACTGCCCATAGCGCGACGGGCACCGCGCGGCAGCCGCAACATTGTTACGGGCTGTTGTGAGATATAGAGTCGTCCACACGAGCGGTCGTGCCAGTCTTGCGGGGGAACCGTCTTGTGTGTGCTGTCAAGTTAGTAAGAATTGGTTTCCACCATGAATGATACTGACGTAGAAAAAGTTTATGTTGAAGTGTATACAGACCAGAAACTGGAATTCCGATTGAAGGTGTTGCGTTTACACCAAAAAATTAGACGGGCAACATTGCAACCAGGTCAAATAATTGATTCCCTAAATACAGCTCCTATGTAGCCACTGCAAAGTACTTCCGCACACCCAAACCACATTTCTGCTTTCCAGACACCACTTACAAGAGTGTACCACCCAACTCCAACACCTATGTATGGACAGCTCCAGGTTCAAAGTGCAAAACCTATGTATACCCAGCATCTGTCACAAATACAAGGAAGCCAAAACAGCGAGCTTACAGAAAATCGGCTTTTCACTTCATGTCGTTCCATCGTGTCACCATCTGACACCGAACTGTCTGCATTCTCGGATGACTCCTAATGTGCATACCATAAATAAACACTTTGAATATCAAGTTTCATATTTATTATTTTTTATTTTTTATTGTACGTGAATAGCTGTGCGAAAGAATTTTTTCAGACTTAAGGGCATTTTTGTTTTCCAGTATGTACTGTACATAACAATGTTAATAGAATTGTATGAATACACCTACAATATAAATATATTTTGTTATCTTTCTCATATTTAAAACAAACCTGTATTGTCTAAGAAAGTTATTGCGATATGTAAATGGCCTTGTCAACTTATTTAGTACAAGTTAGTACAAGAAAAAGGAAACACACTTACCTAAGCGTTAAAGCCATCATTTCCATTGTAGGTATATCCAGCCTCATGTTTGTATCTTGCTTTTGCAAGGAATACTTCACAGTCTCATGCAGTTCATGAAAGCTTGCAGACGACATTCTGAAGTAATTAAAAAAATTAATTTCGTCTTCTTGCAATAAAAAGTTCCTTGTAACAAACGACTGCTCACTATGGGATGTACCCAATACTTAAGATTCGACTTTCTTCTTTTTAACACCTGAATACCTACGTACACAAGTACTGCACTATGGCGTGCATCCATTGCATCTAATGACTGAACTCCAAAATGGTAATGCCCGTAGACATCAGCCGCACACTGACCGCTCGTGTGGACTGCACCACGCACCTGCTATGCGGGCGCTATGCGGCTCCCGTCCCGCACACTGCCCGTTCGTGTGGACCGGGCCTTATGGTCCCAACATCGAGCGCGTCGTGTCAAACGCAGCGGGTTGTTTAGAATAGATACTCTCTTAGAAATGTGCACGCCCATGTTTCAAAGCAGTTGGTGTTTGATATTCCACGCCTAGCAAATGAAAATAGTTAACATCCAGAAATAACACCTTCACATTGTACTATTCGAACAAAAACGCAAGTCTGTTACACAGGTTGTTTAGAAAACCTGTGATAAAAAAATTCCCTGACTTTTCCAGGTTTGTAAAAAACAACAGAACAATGGTACGGTAGTCGCCAATAACTGTTAAAAATTCAAATTCAAAAACCTGACAAGTAGTGATACAACACTTCACTATTGCCGGCAATTTTATCAACCTACAGTCGATAAGCCTGAAGTCAATGCGAGTGGTCAAGTTGATTATATACTTACGAGCAAAAAAAGAATAGGTGAAAAAACATTTTGTAACGTTTAGCAACAAACTGGATAAAAGGAAGAAAGGATTTATATGGAACCGGTACAAATCAAACTAAGTCTCTGCTACATTTTTAATTTTGGAGCCTCATCATTAAAAAATTTCCCTGACGATCTAAGATATTCCTTGTATTTTCCCTGTTAATTAAAATCCCCAGACATTTTCAGCTTTTCCCTACTTTCCCTGTTGCTAACAACCCTGCTATAGTACTATCTGTACACAAATTCTTGTTCCATGCTGGAATAAAAATAGCACGAAGGAAGCGATACGACATAAATATAACTTTGTTGTGAACATGTGGTACGAAATAAACCGCGCGGCAAACAGAAACGAAACACCTAAGTATTAAATGTTTCTTTCCACTACATTCGCACTATATATTCTAAAACCATTAGTATATGTAAGCTCGTTTCACTGTACCTGTAACAGAACAATTTATATTATCAACATTTAATATATTTTTCAAAAACCCACTGTACATGAACGTAATAAATTATCTAATAAACTAATTTAATAAACAAAACCTAAAAAAATACACAAAAATGATTGTTCTACCAATGCGCCAGCTTAAAAAACAATGAAAAAAATTCTAACGCTCATTTCTGAAACTTCGCAACCACGACGCGATGGAAGTAAAAAAAAATATATATACTTTCATATCGAAAATATACTTTCTGGGTGAGGCTAGCTGCGGTAACGACATGGAAGCTTATTCGAAGTTAATCGTCACAGTCCTAGAGTCATCTAGACATTGGTACAAATTGAGTAAGAAGACTGGGCGGTTGTAACAACACTACCTACTGTTTGGGAAAATTCCAATTACTTGTTTTCTCTCTCTTTTATTATGAATTTAGAGCACTTAGCTTCACAGTGAAAACTTTACGTACAAAAAAACCTGTTCACATCTTACTTATGTAATAAAAATAAAAATTTCTAATCGTTTTGTAAGCTTAATGGTCTCTCGTTCAGATACGATTTATGATTTTTGACACTTAGGTGTCACAGAAAAACTGAAAATACGAAACTGTCGAGAATGAATGTCTTGCCAAGTGCTGTACCCCGGGAGGTGCAACACTAGAAGCTAGTTTTTAATAACGAGCGAGAGAAGTGCTTTGCGTACATATAATTTTATTTTCAAACTAAATTTAAAACAAACATAAACACAGAACATGTTCTCTGGTTCATACACTTGGTCTCGTAGTACAGTCGTACTTATGAACGATTGACTTTCTGTGGACACAAAATAATACGTAAATACACACCTGCAAATATAAAATTAAATAAAAATTATTTAAAAAGACCTTGGCTTTGGGTTTTACTAGTACAAGACATTTACTGAAAACGTAATAAAGGCTGTATAATATTATATTACAGTTCACCTGAACTTTAATTAAAACTGAACTTTACTAGCTGCCTTGAAGGTCATATTCATACACAGCACACAAGTTAATAACAGCGCAATATTTAAAAATTTTTTACTAAATTATGTCATTACAAACCATTTATAAAATTAGAATTTACAGATTATTTCTCGCAACTAAAAAAAACACAGTCATTAACTAATTTATGGCTTCTGGGATGAGGCCACTGATGTTTTCCTTACACATCGTTGAAGATGGCCGCAAGAAGGTAACGCATTTTCACAAACGTGGCCTCAATCCAGTGGGTCTATTTTTACTTTATATCCATTGGTTTATGGACCGAGTGCCGCTTGAAAAAGAGCCTTGATGATGAAAGTGTATATATTTTTGTAATTTTTAACCAAGTGATTTATTTTTATGTAAATATATATCAACTAAAACACTTATAAAATGTTTACTAACATTTACATTTTTTAAATTATCTGTGCGAAACCAAAGTATGCTTAAATATTTATTATTGTTTTATCGCTTTTTAAATTTAAATTTGTGATGAATATTTTATTTCCTTAACATTATAATGACCACGTAATTGTTTGCTAACGACATATTTTGTTATGCATAACTTTAATCAAAATGCTATATCAGGAAACTCGTGAATCAAATTCGTAATTTTCGGTCAACTATATTTATATTACACTTTCTGGTATACCCCCCAAAACGATGTAGAAGTTATCACTACACTCACGAGTATAACGATTCGGTTAATGCAATTTCAGTGTCTCCGAGAGCAAGAACGCCTAGTTATACTGCGGAAAATGTGCAGACGAAGGATGACAAATCCAGCGCCAGCAAACAAAATAAACAATAAAATATTATGAACACAGTAGCTATGGTTTGTCACAAATCCATGTGTTACATGAACAGTTAAATTGTATAAATCGTTGGTATACTTCTAAAAGTAACCAAGAAAAAAATTAGATTAAGTTACTATCCGCCTAAAAGGGCAGAAGTATAACACAAAAATAAAATAGCTCAAGTCATAATCTCAATCAGTAAACAATAAATTAAAATGTCACTTGTCTGACCATGTCTCAATAACTAAAACGTTGTTTGTAAAAGTATTGACGGTAGCTTATTGCTATCCCAAAACGCAAAATAAATAAATTGTAATGTTTCGAAGCATGTTAATGAATGGTATTAACTTTTATATTTATAAGTATAACAAATTTCCTATATATTCTTACTATCTATTCTGCATTAATTTAAGAAAAAGTAAAATGCATACAAAATTTACCATGTTTGTGTGGTAACTTTTATATTCAATTATATTGGCTAAAACTTACATAACATGTTTAACAACGTCCCGTAATTGTTTTCACAGTGTATATCAAAAATCTGGAAGTGTTGTGGATTCAGGATTGTTTCTTACCATAGACTAGATATGTATGTAGAACATAAGCTACGCAGTAGAATTTTTTGAGTCCATCTCTGAACGGCTTATATGACAAATAAAATTGTCAAAAATATCATGTCAGAATTTACAAAATCTAGTGTCACTTGATATGGCCGAGTTTCGTGCATTAAGTGTTTGATATTTCATTTTGGGTGATGTTAGAAATATGTGCCGGGTTAATTTACATACAAACAATTTCAGCAAAAACATGTGTTCTATTAATGTGCTGTTTGTAAACAAGCCAAAGTGGACTTGTTTACACCTTTTAAATATGACCGTTCTGTTGGCAAATCGTACGCCAATGACGGCTTTGTGCACAAAATACACGAATAGGACTGCATTGTACATACGTAGGGGCAGGCATTTTTCGCGAAAAGATCTGAACACTTATTAGACTGAAACAAGGTATATCCGCCCTGTGGTTTCTTCCTTGTGATTGGCGGCCGTCTGCGAGAGAGAAGTCGTCGCCTTGTTTGACCGAGCCACTCAGGACGCGTTTGATTCCGCATTGAATCACTGTTATTGATGTTGTTACAATCGATATGTACCTGGGAAAAACTCTCCCAATCACGAAACACAGACGGTGCTACAGTGTTTTAACTTTCATCTAGTCTCGAAATCTTTGCGCGAAATCTGCATGCTCCTATACATACGATATATACTCGCGTTATTTCCTGCTACCACTTGTACACAAATAGTTCGGTGTCTATTGTGCATTGGCTGCTGCCACATTTTAACTTCCGGCCGAGTAGCGTGTAACTGGGTCATTCGAATTTCGTAATGTTAGGGCATTGTATTTTTCACGAAAATATTCTCAAGACTAGCTTTGTGTCAAAACTTTGTAGCATCGTCTGTACTTCGTGGTTGGCTGGGTTTATTTCAGGTACGAGTCTACTGCCCGCACACCAATCACAGCCATTCAGCGCGGAAGCAAACGCGCCCCGAATAGCCCGGCCACATAGGAAAATGGCTGCGCTTGTATACGGCCGTCAATTACAAGGAAACAATTGCTAGCGCGGGCGTAACATACTGCAGTCTAATGAGCGATCAGATACATACCCGTATGTAATGTTGATACTGGATTATATTCCATCGGGTCGGGACAAAATTATTCATAGTCCAATGAGAACAGAGTTCAAGTGTAAAATGTTTTGAATTCCAGCATCCATCCAAATAAAAACGTCACTTTTGAATGTCTTCAACGCTCGGTCTCAAACGCCATGAAGACTTTCTCATTTATGTTTATCATAATTTTTATTTAAGAGATATTTCTAAAATTATAACTTGATACCTTCTTTGCAATTGTTCTGTCACAGATATTGTCAACATATTCGTTAGTGCCATACCGGGGTGTAAAAAGTAGTGATGTAACGAATGTCAATTTTTAGGCATTCGCGAGTGCGTATAGCGAATATTCAATTTTCAAATCCTAGGTTTGTTTATTAACTTGTTGAAAATTGAAAAATTTGAAGAAAAAATAAATATTTTTTTTGTTCGTTTAATTAACTATTTATTTTAAAATGAAGTTTATTATTTATGACACTAAAAGAAAAATAATGTCAAAGTACTGGCATAAAGGTTTAAGAGAAGAATAGAGTTTTGGTTTGATTAAATAATTTTTTTTTCTTTTTAGTTTCCTAAAATAAGTTGATTATTTGAAACACTAAAAATCGAAATAATGTGTAAGTACAGACTGTTCGTAGCACTAGTTGAGGGAGTGTTGCAGTCGCAGGGGCGGGCCCGCGCCATGAGCGGCCTCGCGGTGCTGCCGGCCGGCCTGGCGGGCGCCGCCTCCAGCGTCGCCTGGTTCGTGCCCGTGCTCGTCGCGGCCATCGCCTACTTCCACTACGAGCTCATGGACCCCGAGTCGCGCCCCATCGACGTGGAGACGCAGCTGCTCAGCGCGCAGTACGACTTCGTCGTCGTGGGCGCCGGCTCCGCCGGTACGCGACACTGCGGGCTCTTCTGCTACCACTCACATTCTCAACGCTGTGTCAATAACTGGCACGTCAAGGCATAAATCACTTCTCACAGAACTTCTCTACCTTGTTGCGAACACATATTTACTAACAGGCTCTAGTCTGTAAGCACCGCGAGGAAATAACATATTATTTCACGCGGGCGACTACAACTATCATGATAACCACACCAGTTCACAAGTGTTGGCTTCAACAAGTATCCGAAGCTATGTCCTATGCCATGTGAAACGAAAAAAAATAAATAATGGAGCTTTATGGCGAGCGGTATCAGATATTTGAAATTGCAAGATGGCGAGGCCTAATCACCCTTAAGGGAGAGATAGTGCTGCCATCATTATGTATTTTTGCTCATTATTCTAAATTATTTAATTACTTATTTATTGACTTATTTTGTGTATATCATTCATAAATTAATAAAAATTTGATTTCCTAACATTCTGAATATTTCAGGTTTATATGAATATGGGAAAACCAATTTTTTATTGATTTATGAATAATGTACAAACATTTAAGTAATACACGACAAAGGTTACAAACAAACGATTAATTTAAAACTATACAGTACGATTACACGCACTTATTTCTTACTAGCGTTTACATAAAAGTTGACCTTTCAATTTGTAAACACTATTAAATAAAAATTTATTAAATTTATAAAACAATATATAAACAATTACCGATAGTTATCGTCGGAATTTATTTAATATAATAAGTAAAAAACAGGAAATTATGGAAGCATAATAATTTAGGGTACTACCCTCTTAAAGAGGCCGCCTGGTAGGGCGCACGAGCTCTATAGGCACGGGGGCGCTAAGGGCGACAATGGCCCGCGCATCGCACGTCTGTTCGCCTCTATGCGACAGGCACCACTGGCGTGCAGTCTTCTCGTCGTTAACGCGCCTCCATGGGAGTTGTAGCGGCGACCCTACCATTTTATGCTGGAAAATTTAAGACAGAGGCTCTTTTCACTTGTCTGTGCCCCTTAAATACTGAGTTTATAATTTTTCATACCTATAAACGTTCGTTAAAGCACCCGTTTCAGCTTTTTTTACTATCGCAAAAATACATGTTAAAGACGAAACCAAGAAATGAAACTTGTATAGACACGTGCAATGGCTCATAAATGCTATTGGTAATCAGACACTTTAATAAAATATTGAGCGGTTTGTAAAGGACGCGTTAACACCTGGAGCTCTGTCAGCCGTAGGGCTGCCCAGACACGCAATTTACAAAACCGCTCAAGATATCCGAGTAGAGGCTGTTAACGGAAAACATTTAAGAAAACCCTGAAGGCGAATGAGTAATTCTGTTTCCCTATTACAGCTTTACCTTAATTTCCCCACGATATATTGTTACGGTTACCAATCAAATGCACGACGAGAAGACTGAGAGCCTTGCGCCGAGAGGAGATAACCGCGATAGAAACACCAGAGAGCTTCGCACTTTATCATACCGCCTCGCTAACACAGACACACCCCTGACTAGGCGGGCCCTTTGAAAACCAGGACTAGAGAGTGTTTCGTAGGGGTCAAGGTCGCTGCTCGCAGCGCGAACCCTACAACCCAACCAGGGGCGGCTCCACAAACACTTTTCAGGAGGGACTACCGCACGAAGAAAACATGCAGTTGCCAAACATGACACTAAACAAGCCAGAGCTCGGCATTAAAATATTTAAAAGATTTATGGTCTCGAATAGAGAACTTTAATATATCCCCCAACACTGGAGCCACGTATTTTACGTTGTTCTTAACGAGTTTTTATCTAGGAAACTATGGCTCAACATGCTAAAGTTTTTATTTAGTTAAATCTTATTTAGCTGAGAATCAAGTACTTTAATCATAAAAAAATATTCAGCTCTTCTGTAAAAGATAAATTAATCAACAGTTCAAAGAGTATTAGTTTTAACTAATATCTACAGTTGTGTTTAAGTATTATATGAAATGACCACAGTGCTCTTTTTACTCGAAATGAGACATCAGAACACTCTGATCGTCTCGTCGACATCGGGTTCGCAAGATAACTGCAGGAGTGATGAGACTGGGTTTTCCGCGTGTGGGAAGCGTAGCGGACGTTGCCGTAAGCTGACCATTCATCCAGTAAAGTATCCATTCTCATCTCACAATCCCTCGTCCTCTCTAAAGACCTCGACGTCCACGAGACGTTGCCTTTTTCAAACAATTACAATACGAATGGTTGGCATGTCGGTTGTCTGGAGTGCAGGCGCGGTGCTGGCCAACCGCCTGACGGAGCTGGAGCCGTGGACGCTGCTGCTGCTGGAGGCGGGCGGCGACGAGACCGAGATCTCCGACGTGCCCCTGCTGGCGGCCTACCTGCAGCTCAGCAAGCTCGACTGGAAGTACAAGACGGAGCCGCAGGGCACCGCCTGCCTCGGTGAGCGCTCTGCCCGGTGCCCCATTACCCATTGGTACACTTGTTTCCGCGTATTACACCCATTGGTCCACTTGTTGCCGTGCACTATAAACATTTGTCCACTTGTTGCCACGCGGTATACCCATTGGTACACTCTTTGCCGCGTAGTATACCCATTGGTCCACTTGTTGCCGTGCAGTATAAAAATTTTTCCACTTGTTGCCAAGCGGTATACCCATTGGTCCACTTGTTGCCATGCAGGATAACCATTGGTACACTTGTTTCTGTGCAGTATACACATTGGCCCACTTATCGCCATGCAGTATACCCGTTGGTCCCTTGTTGCCATGCAGTATACCCATTGGTCTACTTGTTGCCATGCAGGATAACAATTGGTACATTTGTTGCCGTGCAGTATACACGTTGGTCCTTTGTTGCCATGCAATATACCCATTGGTCCACTTGTTGCAATGCAGGATAACCATTGGTCTACTTCTCGTCACGAGGTATACCCTGTCGTCTGGTAGTCTATACCTAGTGGTCAACACTTCGCCGTGCGGTATACCTGGTGTACTACATGTCACCACGCGGTATACCTGTTGCCCCATTTGTAACCACGCAATACATCTAATGGTGCTTACAGATATTCTTCTTGGGAGGGTGTTCCATGAAATGACATCACTAAACGGTATTTACTACAGAATGTTCACATACTCAAAACCTGAAAATCACAGCAGCTACTTTGATACTGTTGAAATACACTGACAATGATTCACCAGGGTTTTGCAGGTACAAAACAATTAAAATATCCTCAGGGATAACCATCAGAAGAGAGAGCTTGTAAAATAGCTAATTATCTTCGCTCACTTATGGGACCGTGGATGAAAGATGAGATTAAGGTATCGTGTTGCTCTGAAGCAAACTAACACATTTAAAAAAGTCCAAAACCTTTGGGTTATGTAAGCCATTCGCGTCTGGAAACTACTTAAATATCCTCTCAAGTATTTGAGTTAACTTTCCTATAACAAATGAAATCTCAACATTGCTTTGTTTCAAAACTGCGGAAGTCATGTTCAAAGGCGCACTAAAAACAACGCCAGAATTCAAACTAAGTAACCTGTGTTGAGGCAGGGTGGACTAGATTGGGAAACAATCCCGAGGTACGCGAGGTGTAGACGCTGGTGTCAATAGGGTTCAATACTAGGTTTGAAACACATGGGGTAGATGTTCCAAAATTATTTTCACGTGTGCGGTTGGAAAAGCCAACAATGTCAGCTTGTCACGCACTTGAACCATGGAAGAGATAGTAGTAATAATGAGCAAAAATGAAAACTCAGATTTAATTTTTGTTACACTTCTTATCGATATATTTACTTTAAAAGAGCAATGAACCTCTAAAGAATTCGTGGCATGTCTGCTTAAGTTTGTTAAATAATTCTTAACTTTGGGTAGAATCAATTCAAAATTTTCACCATCCATAATGGACACTAACACTAAATTTAGTGTACGGATTTTCATCCTAAAGGTTTCATGGGTTAGTTGAGACATGGGCGTGAAGGGCCGTGCAAAGCATCTTGCACAAGGTGGCAACGGTGTAACCTCAACAGGTAATCTATGAAAAGAAATTCATACACTAAATCATCCTATAACAAAAATTCAGGCAAGACTGTACAAAGAATAATGAAATAAAACTTCAAAAGTATTACACAAAAAGACTGAACAAGAACAAAACAGTTACGCACCCCCAAACCACGTGGAAAATGAGATAAGAGGAACATGCAAAAATTTGAGCATGCAAAAAAAATAAAACAACCAGGAACGTTCTTTAGTTCATCAGTCTGTTTGTGCCTGATGACGGGAACAGATGCCAGTTCCCGAAACGTCGCAACTATTTTTTTTCTTCATAAATATGGGTGTTTTCGTGATGTGGTCCATAATATCTGTTTATCTTCATCGTAGTGTTCGTATATTTGCTGCGTTGTCCAGGTTTTGTTGACTGTCTGCATTTACTGTTATTGTTGTATCTGTCTCGTCGTTGTTAGCCCACTGTGTTCGTCTGTGTTGTTATTATTTTCTTTTTCATGACTAAATTCCTTCCACGGAACTATTGTGCTGTTTGATATTTAGTTTGAATGTGTTTGTCTGTGCTGTCGTCATTGTGTTTAGATTCGTCTGTTTTGACATCAGCTGATTTAGGCTTGTTTTCTGTGGGTTCATGTTTTCATTTTTACATCTTATTTTTCATTCATAAATTTTTCCCATAACAAACAGTGCAAAACTGCAACGGCGTATGTCCAAGAAACTATTAAACCATACTCTGCTAACAAAATATGTACCCTCCCCCCATTCCACATACACATATGCCAGTGGGGTATAAAGGGTTCCCTTAATAGGTTTGTTCAACAAGACTATGGTAAATCCCACAACGAGAAAAAATAGGCATAACTCCAACTAACAAAGCCACCAGGAGAGACATTCCCCCCTTACCTAAAGGATCGAAGTGGCCTAAAATATTTCTTCCTGTGTTGAAGGTTAATCAAGAAAAATGGCTGACTGGTTCACTAAGGGCACAAAAGATACAAATTTGTGAAACAGAATTGACACAGGAATAATATGTAAATAAAATTCACAAAATGATATGCTATTTGTTTTACAACATTAAATCATTTTTACCAAATAATAAACAACAGAACAATAAACTTTGAGTATTCTTACAAAAACTTGTTTACAGAAACATTTTGTTTCATGCTGCAAATTTACTTTAGTTTTAACTATTATTATTGGTCAAAACAAAAAATTATATGGGTACCCACTGATATAAATATTACAATTTATATTCGCAGACGATAAATACACAAAATTACACAAATCAATCAATTTCGAATTTATATTCCAAAGATGAATAAATTCTTTAAGTTACATACGCCCGCCGTTAAAATTGGAAGGCTCGGGCAACTACGTGAACTTCTAAAGATGTTCGAGCAGAAAAATTAGATCACACAAAAAAAAAACTTTCCTTGTTATAAGAGAAGCAGGCTCATGACTGTGGGGACCGCTAATGAAAGAAAAAAGAAAAAACTACCTCCAAAAAACAAACAAGTAATAACGTTCCCGGGGAAATATACGTTAGTTATAACTTACTAAAATGCGGTAAAATACATTTGAAGCATTATACTAAATGTGATTTCAATTAAATTATTTTTGTAGATTACATCAGTGTGTTCGTGAAATGAAAAAAAAAAGGACTTGATATGTAAATGAAGGTAAGTATGTCAAAGACAAAATAGTGGCTAAAGATGGAAAGATCATATGTAACTTAGTGCCATACACTTAGCTTCACTGAGAACAGAAAACAATATATTAGCACAATGTTCCATTATTTAAATTTTTTAAATTATAGTGATATATAAAAGTAACTATAAAATAGTGCACAGAAAATTAATTAAACACTAGTTGGTTAAAAGTTAAATGAAAATAACTCTTTAAACTAACATTAAAATAAAACTATGGAGACCAATTTACCAAAGTTAAAAAATTAGGAAAATAAAAACAAGGAAGATAACGCTGAGAACGTGTCACCCAGCAACAACAGTGGTACGCCTCACTAAAATAACACATAATCGAAGCTGTAGGAGAAATTTCGTCTGAACATTTCGAATGTTCCTGAAATACTTTACAGAAATCTTTATAGTAAAAATCCATGTTATTTTGTAGTATTTTAAAAAAATGAAAGAATGTGTATTTTCCTACAGACCGAGAACTGCTGCAATTTTAGGAGAATTTTAAGTGCTTCCCGGCAAGTTACAGGATGTCCTCAATATGGAAAATTTTCTTCCCTCGTTCAGAACTTTCGTTGTTCCTGTCCCTCAATGGTGCGGGAGGCAAAGAAGCCCGTCGCTGAATCTCCCTGCCTATCCTTCCCTATAATTCTCGGCCGTGGTCATTCCCCTGCATCCCTGACTGGGAAGCCAAAATTGGTTCCGTCTGAACACCCCATCATCAAATTCTTCATTTTCATTACCATTATGATCATAATTATAATCATTATTATTATTATCGTCTGTTCATGATCACCATATTCATCATCTCCATATTTACCACCTTCAGAATCAGTAACTGGGCATGACTAATTCCATAGGCAGAAAAGCAATGGACAAGAGGAAACAGAGCAGCATTTTTAAAAATAATATATTATTTCATTGTGTATTTTGATTATTTTTAGATATCCCAAATGTTCATTCCAAAGGAAGATGACAAACCCTCGCCACCATTGTCGAGCAGGCATGAAGAACGGCCGCTGCAACTGGCCGCGCGGCAAGGTGATTGGCGGCTCCAGCGTGCTCAACTACATGCTGTACGTGCGCGGCAACCGGCGCGACTACGACGCGTGGCAGTCGCTCGGCAACCCGGGCTGGAGTTACGACGACGTGCTCTACTACTTCAAGAAGTCCGAGGACAACCGCAACCCGTACCTGGCGCGCACGCCCTACCACTCGACGGGCGGATACCTCACGGTGCAGGAGGCACCGTGGCACACGCCGCTGGCAGCCGCCTTCGTGCAGGCCGGCGAGGAGATGGGCTACGAGAACCGCGACATCAACGGGGAGTTCCAGACCGGCTTCATGATCCCGCAGGGCACGACGAGGCGCGGGTCGCGCTGCAGCACGGGCAAGGCCTTCCTGCGGCCGGCGCGCCTCAACAAGAACCTGCACGTGGCCATGCACGCGCACGTGACCCGCGTGCTCATCGACCCGCGCACCAAGACCGCCTTCGGCGTCGAGTTCCTGCGCGACGGCAAGCTGCATGTGGTGCGCGCCAGCAAGGAGGTCATCCTGTCGGCGGGCTCCGTCAACTCGCCGCAGCTGCTGATGCTGTCGGGCGTGGGCCCCAAGGAGGACCTGCTCAAGCTCAACATACCGGTGGTACAAGACCTGCAAGTGGGCCACAACCTCCAGGACCACATCGGCCTGGGCGGCTTCACGTTCATCATCAACAAGTCCGTCTCCCTCGTCCAGTCCAGGTACGAGAACGTCCTCTCGGTCCTCAACTACGCCATGTTCGGCGACGGCCCGCTGACCGTCCTCGGCGGCGTGGAAGGCTTGGCGTTCCTCAGCACCAAGTACGTGAACGCTTCTCTCGACTACCCGGACATCGAGTTCCACTTCATCTCCGGATCCACAAACTCTGACAGTGGCCGGCAGATACGAAAGGCGCACGGCATAACGGAGGACTTTTACCGCAAGGTCTACGAACCAATCAACGACCGAGACGTGTGGAGCGTCTTCCCCGTTCTCCTACGCCCGAAAAGTAAAGGCGTCATCAAGCTGAGAAGCAAGAATCCTTTCGACTATCCCTTGATCTATCCCAACTACTTCTTTCATCCGGCCGACATGGCTACCCTCGTGGAAGGAGTGAAGGCGGCTCTCGCAATGAGTCGCACTAAAGCCTTCCAACGCTTCGGCAGTCGCATGCACGAGATCCCCTACCCAGGTTGCACCCACATCCAGATGTACACGGACGAGTTCTGGGAGTGCCTCATCAGGCACTACTCCGTGACCATCTACCATCCGGTGGGCACGTGCAAGATGGGCCCCAGTTGGGACCCCAGTGCGGTCGTCGACCCCGACCTCAAAGTGCACGGCGTCGACAGGCTCAGGGTGATCGACGCGTCCATCATGCCCACGCTTGTCAGCGGGAACACAAACGCGCCTGTCATCATGATCGCCGAAAAAGGTTCTGATATCATTAAAGAATACTGGATGAACAAATCATAATTATTGATATTTAAGGTTGTTGGCTATAGAATAATCTGTTGAAATTCTTGAAACAATATCGAGTAATACATTTTCATCACTTAAAAATCATAAAACTTATCAGTACCTGTAATGTACTGATAAATGTTTCTTGACATACGTTGGGCGACCTACAGACCATCATAAACCGTTATTGGCCTAGTCTACAAAAAAAATTAAACGTGTTCATTGTGCTTATATATCACGAAATTTTGTAAATATGTAAATACGAGGGCGTTTGCGTGAGCGCGTACCTTAAGGAAGCAATAGGGCTGTGCGATACATCAATATATTGACGCCAATGCGATAGGTACGGTGGAAATATTTAAAGGGCTATATTAAACACCGTGATATTTGCGATGTATTAAACATAGCGATATTTTTATCATACAGCACATTGCGATGAATATTTGCAATATTTGTTTCTTGCAGTTTGCTAATTAAAATGAGTTATTCTCAATATTTGCAGAAGTATTATTAACGATATTTCCGAAATTCGTATTACTGAAATGTGCTGTATTAAACCAGTTTTGTAATGTCAGTATCAATATTTGCAGTGTCGATTTTTAAGCCAATTTTGCGAAGCAATATCAATATTTCCGATACTAATATTAGCGACACCTAAATTATCAATACCGATATAAGCAATATATAACAGAAAATTTTGCTGGTTTAAAGATCAATATATGACGCCGTTTTCAATATAGCTTCCAAGTATCTCAGCTATGTTGAAAAAGTGATATCGCACAGCCTTAGTAGCACGTGGACGCGTGATTCAATACATACAATATTTTTCTGCGGGCGAGTTGGCTATGGATACAAGGCTCGACAGAAGTAAAACTTTTACGAACGAGTAATAATGTGGTGGAAATAATGTTGCACATTCTTAAAGTACCTACATATTTAACAAGGTCTACAAAAGTGTAAAATAATAACGCACTTGCCTGCTGAGATATATATATTTTAGTTGAAAATAAGTTAATGTTTCAGCCAAATAAAAATGTTTATCAATGTAATGTAAAAACGATAAAAAATTATAAATATATAGAATTTTGCAGAATGTTTTGAATATTTCGGTGTGTTTTCTAATAAAGTGTTTGTAGCTACAGTTTATTCTAGCTAATCAGAATATTTTGTAATTGACTTCTGATAGTCATTCGTAACGAATGCACATAATACAACTTAAAAATACCCATTCGTACTCCTGTTCCAGCTAGCAACGTATTGAAACATACAGTTTTATAAATTAAAGCCTTCTTGACCGAATAAAGCACTAGCAGGAGTTCAAAAGTGAACACATTAGCTGGAATGGACTAATTGCAATATTATTTATTGTTCATTGCAACTCTTAAATACCTGAGGAATTTTTTATGATCAAGAATTTATTGTTCACACGACCAAAAAAACTGCAGAAAGCTTCTTAATATTATATACAGACTTTTGAGAATAAAAAGGAACTTTTTAACATTACAATGCTACACAAACGTGATCTTTCTCGCCACATTTTTTTTTTGCTCATTCCCAATTTTTGAGGATAAATATTTTGAAAACTTATTAGCATAAGCTAAATTGTCTGCACTTCATAGGTTTCGTAAATCAGAATAAACCTTTAGTAGGTGACCATGATGCAATTTTAAAAAAAATTATAAGTTATAGTTTAAAAAACAATATCCATGCTTGACATTATACAAATGGCATATAAAGTGATGTGTGATCTGGCAACATAATTTCCAACAAAACATAATTCGAAATGCTTATATCATAAAAAAAACCGTAGGTATTACTGCCCTTACAAATGATTCCTGAAAAAATTGCCAGCTCTCTTAATTTTTTATTAAAAAATTACATAGCTACTAATTCTCACCAAGGTTCTCACTTCAGAGAGCTGTTTTACATTTTAACGTTTTGTTTTAGTTATTAACTATATAATCTTTATTTCTTAAAATATTTTTTTTTTTCAATTTTTAATTTTTGTTATAGGTTAATACTCGCAGAGGCTCAACCAGTGGACCAATGTTTACATTTAAAATGATTTTGTAAATGATTTTTTACTAAAATATTTTTTCATAGTATATTTTGATTTTTTAGGTAAAAACCTAATCGGATTAACATATTCGTTTTGTGACGAATTTCAGTTAAGGTATCGTAGTTACAGATCAAAGAACAAAGATGATGTCAACAGTCGATATATGTCACCAAATTCCATGATGTAAGTCGGTCACTGACCCGCACCACGCACCATTGCCTGAAGTTTACCCCCGTAAGCACCATTTTATACTAATGTTGTTGTGAGCATTGCTATGACCATGTAGTTCTCGCGAAAAAATTCAAACGATTATTAAATTGCAATAAGTCATGTTCACAACAGTGGTTTCTTCCTTGTAGTTATTGGTTGTCGTCTGCAAGAGAAACCATTGCCCTATTAGACCAGGCAATTCAAGACGCATTCACTTCCTACTGAATAGCTGTGATTTGTGAGTCGACAGTAGAAATGTACCTAAAATAAATTTAATAAATGACGAACCACAGACGATGCTACAGTGTTTTAACTCACGGGTAGTCGAAATAAATTTTCGCAAAAAATACTTAGTCCTGAAACAATCCGAAACACGTCACTACAACACCAATGGTAAAAGAGATATAAAAATTATTTAAACTTACATGGTGGGTAAGGCCTAGCTTAAAGACATAAAATTTAAATTAGTGCCCCCCTTTTTTTTCCATTCACCACACCCAACACCACTACTTGAGCGCAAGCAGAGCACGATTATCTATACTAATATTATAAAGCTGAAGAGTTTGTTTGTTTGTTTGTTTGAACGCGCTAATCTCAGGAACCACTGGTCCGATTTGAAAAATTCTTTCAGTGTTGGATAGTACATTTATCGAGGAAGGCTATAGGCTATATTATAGTATCAATAACATTAGGGATGCTTATAAAAGTCCCATTTAGAATCAAATGCGTTGGAGGGGGTTAGATGCAACATGCAGTACACGTACGAAGTGTGTGTTGACAATGCCGCAGGCGCTATAAGTTTATTTCCTATTGCCTATTAACATTGTTGGCCACGCACTAGATGCCTTATCATTCTTAATTTTCCCATACAAGTAAAAAACACCCGTGTGATATTAACAACGAAGCAATCAGTACCCTCATAAGAGTTCAATTAGTATTTAAATACTTTTTATCACTTTAAATCGCAAACCTAAACATTTGTTTTTTTCCTCTCTCTCTCTGTGTTTAATTTGTTTTTTTATTGCCCTTTTTTTCAAGTATATATATTTTACAGACTTGAAACTTCACAGTAATGTTCCTTATGTTACGCAGGATGACATTTTCCGAAAATTAGATTCCATGGGTGGTTAAATCCAGGCAACAGTGGGTACTTTGTCTGCATGAGAACAGGATTTTGCATTGTTCATGCCTTCTGCGTCTCCATGGCAACGGGCACCGCGCGGCAGTGGCGTACCCACAAGGAGGGGCATGTATAATAGCGGCGCAAGAGTGATCTGCCTGTAGACTGCCGTAGCGAAGTACGGGTACATCAGTTGTACGTTGCGTGCACGAGTCGGGAAACCATCGGTGCTATTCATTTTCTCTCCGGTACATTATACAGCATTGTAATAAATTTTCACTGAATTTTTTTTATTTACCATTACTGTAAATGGGAGATGTGGCTTAATTTTTTTCCATTAGTATAGCCGTGCGAAGCCGGGTCGGGCAGCTATATGTACATAAATGTGTATTAATAAAAGTACACTAAGGAACCATAAAACAGGGTTCGTAACTTTTAGTGATACTAATTGGGATTTATAATTCATAAAAAATGTGAGTTTTTCAATACTCGCCAGTGATGAGTAAACATCTTAACTCGGTAAAGAGCAAATTCGTGTTGTTTCATGTTGTTCATGTTGGAAATAAACTTATAAAACGAAATGCAGACACGAAATTTAAAGTAAAATTCTTTAAAAAAAATGCCGAGTGTGATAAATATACTGAAAAGAAAAATATTCGCTTTTAAAGTACATACCAAAAAATTTATACGCGAATCACACACTTAGGTACTTTCTGCGCCTACCGCTAGAATTCGCTGCCTGAATCGCTAAACGTTCCTTGCCACTATTTCCCGCAAATAGCATCACGAAACCAAATCATTAAACAGTTAATAATGTTAGACATATGTGGGGAGAACCTGGTTCGTACGAGATAGCCCAATTAAAGTTTTCCACTTACAGTTTTATTGATTAATAATATTTATAATAATAATAAATAACTGTACTTAAAAAATGTCGATCACAAATCAATGGCACTTATAAATGTATATTATCAAGTCACTCAATGTCTGTCAAGTTCCGCAGTTCGCACTCCTCACTGGAGGAAGCTAGGATCAACAGTGGTTCGCCCCGTACCTCGCACCAATCCACACACACACAGTCTCGCGCCACTCAGTCGCCGCACTCTTACGATCCAGTCGAACTCCGCATCGCGCCACTCTCACCGAGGTGGGGGGTTTCTCACCGTCTTCGCCGATGTCACACTTCCCTTCACTCGGAATCCGCTCGGAACTTCCGCGGAAGCCGGCATCGCTGCTTAAGTACTCTGGCACCCTTCTCGAACCGACGAGAGCGGTTGTGACGAGTCACATCATCCTGGGCTGACCCGACGCCCGAACAGTCCAGGCAAGCAGCGTCAATTCGCGCTACTCCGCGTGGCACCCCAAGAATTCCCAAGGCCGCTCAGCGATAGATAACAGCGCCGAGGCAGGACGATGCACGGGCAGCGGAGGGGGAATGGGGTAGAGACGACCCTTGTAATCCGGCCAGGCACGCATGGCATGCTTTACGTCAGTGGACGGCAGGCACATGACACGGCGTATGACGCCAGTGGCCTGGCAGGGCCACCAGCCAGCTCCGAGCCTGGCGCGTGTCGCGGTCCTGTCTGCGTTCGTAACAATTATTTAGAGTTTCCGCACTCATTAAAATTTATACTTCTATGGCATTACTAAAAAATATTAACCTGAAGCATATTTAACCCATATTATAACGCAAGTATATGTATGTGTATTTGTTTTTGCTTAAACGCCTGAAATCTGTATGTAAATGATTAATACAAATATACCTGAACCTTACTGAGATGATTCAACATTTTTATAACATATTATATTATAATGTTAATAAAAAAGTTAAAGAAACTTTGCTAGTGACGAGAATCAAACCACGTCCTTTGAGGTCAACAAGCGCGCGCTCTACCGCTGTGCTATCGAGAACGTTGACATATTGCAAGGATAATATGTATTATAATGACTGTAATGCCAGTTTTCTGAGGTATTTTAAAACTTTAGATTCCTTTTTACTATGAAAATTTTAGTTTACCAAATATATTCCAAGGTAGATTCACTATCACAATGTTTAATTTTGCACACCGATACGTTTGGTATGTAACCCATATATTTACGAAAATGACTACACTTGGGTCCGCCATTTTTGTGACAAATTTCCGTTTACTGACTTCCGTTCCATTTTCACGATACTACCAAATGCCGGATACCGAGAGCTAAGATGTTTACACACACACACACACACACACAAACACTGATCAGCCGCACAGCCTACAAAGGGACTATAGAAAGTCCGCCTCTCTAGCAAGTGCCGCGCGCTGATTTACTGTGGCTGTCAAGGCTTCTCGTGAGACGTAGAAGTAGCAATTCATACCTCCATAAACGCATGCGCGCACGAAGCACTGCCTGCCCGTGACAGTGAATGCACCGAAGCGATAAAAGTTAAAAGGTAGGGTTTTATGTCGCACAGTAAATACTCCAAGAATATAGTACAGGCTTTCAATGACTTGAGTACCGACTCGGTGCTCAAATTTAAGTCATGCTGGGGGTTGATATCGAGCTGCAACCCTCGCCACATATCTATCACCACAAGCGATCACAACCACCGATGACTCTTCGAACAAAAATATTTTTAATCACGAATTTGGGCCACTCTGCTTTTTGGAGTGCGAGCGAAGCGGATATCCGTATGCCTGCAGCGTTTTCTCCCCCGCTTTAAAAGATTTATAAAAACCACAGAGGAGAAAATGAAGCAGGTATGTTGGTGTGATTTCTACGCTTGTTTCACTCCTATAATAGTAATAGATAGAGACCGATTCACGTATCTTGCGCATGGCTCCTACATTGGCTTAAACTTTACCAATAAAACTATCAAAAAAGCGGATGCAAAATTTATGTATGCATTTATTTACAATCGTACGTACACACGAATTTATGACAGTCATTAAACACATGTTTTAATGTACTCGTAATAAAACACTTTCTGCATTGAAACTCGATCATTAAAAGTTCTATAAAATTTTATAACCTTAACAATGTGCTAGCTACGTCCACCAAGATGCGCGTTTATATGCCAGTTACATTCAATTGACAAATAAGCTGTTAAGTGATGGAAGCAAACATTTTACTGTGCGATGTGCGAGCAGACTGTCTTTCTCCTTCATTGGTCTACAGTTTCGGCTACGCTTCATGGAGTGTAGTAGTGCAGATCAGCGAACGAGCAGTGTTACGTGCGCGCACGCGCATATCGAGGTATTATCTGCTACATCTACGTTTCATCCCCTCTCCACCCCACCCATGGGTCATTACAGCGGATATTTTAGGAGCAGAGGCTGATTTTCCTCCGACAGGCTATGCCTTTAAAGCATTTCACAGAGTAAAAACCCTGTACTTGCTAGTTTGAACGTTTGGAAGTAGTAAACCAGGAGGAGGCCATACATGCACTGGATGGCAACTGATAGTCTGCGCCATGTTTGCGCGATACCCAAAACATTAGTTAAAGCTTAGTGTTTCCATCGTGGAAACAGTTTTTAGAACTATACTTATTTTTGGGAGTGAATTTGTTTAACTACGGGAATTCTAATGCATCCTTCTATCATTTCCGCAATGTATTGGGTGCTGCAACCTGGCGATTGTGAGGTAAAAAGTGACCCCAGCTACGTCAGAGTACGCCATCTCCCGACAATTCCCAACTCCGCGGTGTAAACGATCTGTTGCACAAGCACGCCAGCGGAGCGTGTCGAGGCGGGCGGGAGGAGGGGCGCTCTGATTGGGCGAGCGGTACGCGGCGTGTACGAGATTTCGGCAATGCGAAGCACGGCCCACTGGCCAGGTGCGTCGCGCTTCGCCGCGGCTGCCGAGCCGAGCCTGACAGAGCGTCGTTGACTGGAGGTTCATTCGACAGTTACGTTTGTCACAGTTCTCTTCACGCAGACGCAACTTGCACTGCGAAATATGACTGAGTGAAAAAAAAGTTTTTCCATCTAAAGTACATCTGTGATAGCCAAACACACACACATATAAATACAGATTGTAACGAGTGGGGAAAACGGGTTCGTAAGGAAAGCCCAATTAGTTTTGTACAGTTTTATTACTGCTAATATTTACATCACTAATTAAATCACTACACTTAATGTCAGTTCAAAAATCGCTCGCACTTAAAAAAGTATGTTCACAAATCACTGATTATCTGTCTAGATCACAATTCACACTCCTAACTGGAGCCAGGCTCAACAATGGTTCGCCCCTTAGCACGCACCTGTCCACACACAGTCTCACGACACTCAGTCGCAGTCGTACGGTCCCGTCACTCCGAGTGGCGCAGCTCGCAAGGGGGATCTCTCGTCCACCTCGCCGAAGTCTACTTCAATCAACTCGCTCTTTCGGAACTTTAGGCACTTCCGCGGAGGCCAGCGTCACCGCTTTTATACCCTTGTACGTTATTCTGGAACCGACTAGAGTAGTTCAGATGTGTCGCGTGATCCCGGGCCGACCCGACGCTCGAAGCATTCAGAGCGATGCTTATTCACGCCACTCCACGCGTAATTCCCAAGCCGCCAGGGGATAGATAAGAACGCCGAGGAAGGTTAAATCGGGGGCAGAGGGGTGGCGAGGCCAGGTCGTTATAACCCACGAAGGTATGTATGTGATACCATCGGCCGTGCGGAGCCGCCAGGCACCTGGCGCGCGTCGCGGCCTTGTCTCCGGCTTTCGTAACAATATAAACTCGACAAAATAATACCAGATCCTTGCTGGGTAGTTTCGTATTGCATTTTCCCTCCAGATGGGCACATTTTGATAATCAGGTTCCGAACCTACTTGCGACAATTTTCTTGTATTAGATAAATTAACTCTCGCTGATAAAAAATTAAATATATATATTTAAGTAATTGTTTTTATTTAAAAATCTCAGTTTGCATCCGGCATTAGTCGTAGAAGCTAACATGTATTCTGGTTCGTTGCCTGTAGCTTTATCAAAAAGACATTGCTGTAGATACTGCGGCAAGAAATTTATCCTGAGAAGGAATGCTATTACATCACGAGAAGAAGAATTGTGTTAAAAACCCGCAACACAAAATGTTAAGCTGTGATCGGTGTAGCAGGTTTTTTTTACACTAATTGATAGCTTAAAAAGACACGGCAGAACTTTTAAAACCAAGCCAACTTGCGAGATAGACTACACCGATAAAGCCACTACACTAAGGAAGAGTGTGCTGCATGATGTAAATAATATTCCTTGTATTGAACGTGATTATGTCAATAGCTCTATAGCTCTCCTTATCTCAACAAAGAAATTAAATTGAAGGATGCTGACGGTTTAAGGAAGACTGAAACCAATGGATGTATCATCACTGTGAAAAGTGAGAATACATTCAAGCCCATCTCAAGTAGATCCTCAATACTTTGACAAATGTTGGACACTTAAAAAAGAAGCTTTTAGACGATGAATAAGCTTCGACGTCAACGATTTCGAATTCTTACAGTAATCCAGGTGAAGATGCTGACTTCTATGATGATGACGACGATAGTGACTCTAAAGACGGTGACAAGACCAAACACTGTGATGAAGCACCTACAGCTGACAATATCGAAGACTGTGATGAAGTCCTTAGACCAAAACGATGGAAATGTCGTGTTGAATAAATTATTCTGATAAAGCTTACGATGATGACTGGGTCAATGACGAAAGTGGCCTTGAGGCTGGTATTAAAATGGAAGACTCCAAGAGATATTAATAATAATTATTATTATTATAAACATGGAAGGGCGATGATAGCAGAAGAGATTGATTTTGCATTATGGGAGAATCCTAACATATTAGTCAACAGTTTAAGACTTCTACATGATACGCTTTGTGCAGGAAACTATTCGCACATCAAAGAAACAGCCATCAAACTCAAAAAACTGAGGGAAGCTGGCTACATACAATAATGACTTGTATTACTTGGATGTGTATAAAATTGAAAAATAAATTATACTTTGCATTCTTTTAAAGTGATTGTTTTATTTCTCGAAATCTTATTTCTAACTAAGATTGAGTTCTCGCAACTAAGTGTTCAATGTGTGCATTGCATGTTCATTGCATGTTCGGTGTGTGCATTGCATGTTCGTTGCATCTTCGGTGTGTCCATTTCATGTGTACTGTGTGTTCATTGTGTGTACTGTGTATTCATTGCATGTCCAGTGTGTGTACTGTGTGTTAATAGTGTGTCCAGTGTGTGTAATGTGTGTCCTTTGCATGTCCTGTGTGTGTATTGAGTCCACTGCGTGTATTGTGTCCAGTGTGTGTCCAGTGTGTGTCCAGTGTGTGTGTACTGTGTGTCCATTGGGTATATTGTGTGTTCTTTTATTTTCTTGAATGTGTGTCGTTTCGTTAAATGTGTGTAGTCAAATGTGTAGTAGCTCTGAATATATACTGGTTTAAAACCTCTTTATCTTGATAAAACATTTTTCAGGGATTCTTGGTCATTTAGTAAGCATAATTCATGTCATGTTGATCTAATTGCTTGTAGCTGATTTTATCGATCATTTAGGCATGAGAGTTCGGAAACTTTGTCTTGACTGCTTTAAATCTATACTAATATTATAAAGCTGAAGAGTTTGTTTGTTTGTTTGAACGCGCTAATCTCAGGAACCACTAATCCGATTTGAAAAATTCTTTCAGTGTTGGATAGTACATTTATCGAGGAAGGCTATAGGCTATGTTATATTATCAATAACATTAGGGATCCTTACTAAAAGTCCAATTTAGAATCAAATGCGTTGGAGGGGGTTAGATACGACATGCAGTACACGTACGAATTGTGTGTTGACAATGCCGCAGGCGCTAGAAGTTTATTAAGCGAAATACCACTCACTGACTCACTCATCACGAGATCTCTAAAACTATACACCCGATTGACTTAAAATTTAGCATAGTTACTCATTTTGTGATGTAGACGCTCACTAAGAACGGATTCTGCGGAAATCCGATCCCCAGGGGAGTTTCGGGAGCGTAATATATAAAAATTTCCAGTTTTTGGTAGGAAATCACCATGGCAGCGGCTTTTGCTTTGTTGATGCTTCATTCGTCTCTATGGCAACGACTATTTCATTGTTAGTGCAGTCCTCATCACCGTTGAAATTTTGCGGGTACTTTAAATATCAAAAATTGCCCTTTTTTTCAAGTATATATATTTTACAGACTTGAAACTTCACAGTAATGTTCCTTATGTTACGCAGGATGACATTTTCCGAAAATTAGATCCCATGGGTGGTTAAAACCAGGCAACAGTGGGTATTTTGCATGAGAACAGGATTTTGCATTGTTCATGCCTTCTGCATCTCCATGGCAACGGGCATCCCGCGGCAGTGGCGTACCCACAAGGAGGGGCATGTATAATGAGCGGCGCAAGACTGATCTGCCTGTAGACTGCCGTAGCGAAGTACGGGTACATCAGTTGTACGTTGCGTGCACGAGTCGGGAAACCATCGGTGCTATTCATTTTCTCTCCGGTACATTGTACAGCATTGTAATAAATTTTCACTGAATTTTTTTTTATTTACCCTTACTGTAAATGGGAGATGTGGCTTAATTTTTTTCCATTAGTATAGCCGTGCGAAGCCGGGTCGGGCAGCTAGTATGTTATGTTTGTAATCGACGAAGAAGGTCTTGTGGTTCGGAGATGGCTGGTCTATACGCCTGACATTGTACATGAGCTAACTTCGTGGTCGGAAGACACTTGGCCTATAAATATAGCATTGTATATGAACTGGTTGAAAGGTATTCCATGCATCGAAAAATTAGACTTCCATGGTAGGCACACTAAAATATATTTATTTCATTGGACAGGTATCGTGTATCTTGTATCTTGTATCTTGTATCTTGTATAGAGTCGTTTTTCTTAGAGAGATTGAGTAATTAACTCCACGAAGTATAATAGGAAAAAGAATTTAAAACTTATTTTAAGCTTTAATTACTCTTATCACTGACAGAGAATCCAACCAAGGACGGGAATCGATCGAGTCAATCAATTGTTTTAATGACCTAATGTTTTTTATGATTTTTGAAATTTTTCCCGAATTTCTACTTGATTATTATGAATTTCCAAGAAAGCGACCAATAAGTCATCATCAGGTACTGGAAGCTGGTAGACTAGGAACATAAGCTGCTTTTAAGATTTTTGTAATATTTAAGAAGATGGATATTGATCGAATAAATCATTATTTTAATAAGTGAATTTTTTGATTAATTTTGGAATTTTTTCAGAATTTATAAATTAATAAATAAATATTTTCAAGAGACAGCCAAGATGACCGACAAGATGGCGGATTTCCTGTAAATAAATAATTACTACACTCCAGTGGGTAAAAAGTAAACTAACAGGGCAATAGCGCACTTTAGCAGACAAAAACAATATGTCGGATCCAATATGGCGGCCACCAGCAGACGAAAACAATGGCGGACGTGATTTGATACTATCTGCCGTAATATATACATTGGCATTAGTGGTGGGAGGTCAGTCTTCCGGTGGCTTCCGCGGAGGAAGTGTCAGGCGCTATTTTTATTTTCCTCTCACCGGGTTCGAACCGAGGACTCCAAGCTCCATTATGTAAGTGCATTTATTAATTAAAATTTTATTAAAATTTAATTATTTTTTATTTACTTTAAATTTTTTCGTATTTTTAAAATAATAATTACGGATTTTAAAGATGGCGGACGTTTTTCAAAACGAGGGAATGTTTATTATTAAAATTTATTAAATAATTCTTTATTAATTTTAAAATTTTTCTTGATTTTATAGCATAATACGGATTTTCAAGATAGCGGCTCTAACGAAAATTGCATCGGTGACGACACAATTAAAAATGGCGGCCATAACATCCTAATTGTCAAAGTCATGACCTAAGCGGCTTGGGTCGGTTTGCTTTAATACTTTTAAACCGAATTTATGACATTCCAAGCCACTGGTATTTTTGAGGACTAAAACGGGAAATTTTCCTTCAAAACGGGAATTTTTCCTGGAAACAGGGAAATTTGTATTTATATGATTTTTTGATATTTTTTGGCGAAAATGTTCAAAAAACGGGAAATTTTGGCGAATTTTGGGGAAATTTTGAGTAATGTTTAGTAATTTTTGGCAAATTTTGAAGGTCAAGGTCAAAGGTCGAGTTCATCCAACATGGCCGCCATAACGAAACAATCCAAGATGGCGAACATCGTCACCACGCACCGGTACCAGAGCTCGGGGAAACTATTATATACTATTCACACGAAATAGAAAGAGTTTGTAAAGAAACATTCTCTAATGCTAAAGCGCGAGTAAACGGGAGTATCTCCGACTCACGGCAACGTCCGTCACGTTTATTCTTTCTAAACTTCATGTTTGACGCCGCGGGGGACCGACAAGGTTTGCCAGGTTGGGAGATCGTAGTGTTGAGAATTAAATTATGAGCACTAAAAGTCAGTGGTTACTTTAGAAATGTTGGTTTTAAAGTTGAGCTAAGACTAAAATGTCGCGGTTTTATTTAGCGGTTGACTCAAATTCAAACAGTTTTACTTTTGACTTGCATCTTCGACAGTTTGTGTGATGGGCTCTGAAATAATTAAAAACCTTTCAGTAAAGAATTATCGAATCATAGGGAAACCTAGTTTTGGATATTACTCAAGTGAACCACGAATCAGCAGAGAACAATAGCGCGAGTGTAGGACTGTTGAGTCTATCCTATAGATTACTGGACCCAACAATTTTAACACTCCCCACCCAAATTATAGCGATTTTGAAAATTCGCAGGTTCAATTATCTTTACGATTAGTTCCAAAGTACTAAGTACGCTGAGAGTCATATCATCTCTTTTCATAGGCTACTTTTTTGTGACATATTGCCTGGATCGTCCGTGACTTTTCTTTGAAGGTTTGTTATTTTCGTAAAGTCTTTCTGATCAACCTTCGTCAAATTCAGAAGCATCACGAAAGTAGTTTTTTTTTCTTCTCTCATTGTAAACGATAGTGAAATCAAACATTTCCGGTCTCTAAACATGTACTCTTCCCTCATTTTCGTCTACTTATTACCATAAGTTATTCCTATTTGTGTGTTGACATTTATTCGCCTACCTCCACCCCCCCCCTCCTCCACAAAAGGCAAACTTCCCCTACCCAACCAACCCAATTTCTCTCACACCTCCTACACTACGTTCACTCGTTCCACCTGAGAGAATGTTCCTGTCCGTACACTTTCACCGACCAGGCCACCTGCGTAAATTCCCCAGGATTTTCTTGTACACTCTTTCCGACTCGATCAGTTCTTCCTGGGCTGGATTTCCATGCAATCGGTGCCACCTTCGCTGTCCGAATTCTAAAATCGTCCTTGTACCAACTCTGCAGACACTATTTACACTTATGAATATTGATGCACATACATATACTATAGGATATAGGCTATATCTACCCATACTTTACTTGTACATTCTGTCTACGATTACCTGATAAACCAATGTCCTAACTTTTTCCGGAAATTTTAATAAAATATACTTACAACTATATATATGTATATATATCCTTTCCGAGGTAATTTCAACATGATTAACCTAGATGGTCTTCCGCTATTTATATTTAATAAGCTACTATAAACTGAAAGAAATGAAAATTCGCAAAAAGCAGCTAGAAATTAAAGTTTCGTGACTTCCCGCACTGTTTTTGTTTGCTTGAGAACTTTTTCGTGACTATCGTGACCATTCCTTCGAATTCGTAACTTTTCCATGACTGCCGTGAACTGTAGACACCCTGTTATATATGTGAATACTTAAATTTCAAAACATTCCATTATATTTTCTTCAAATGTGTCAGGAAGGGCCCTGTAGAACAGTAAAAAATATATGGTTTTGGAAACACCCTATTTGTAATTTCATCATCCCACCCCCTCTGCAAAGCTCATATCCATAAACCACAAAAAACACTGACACACTAATAATCCCTGTAATGTGGCATTTTGCAAATTTGCAGAACATGCTATAGAAACGAACAGAAATGTTAATGAAATGTGAAAAAAAAAAAAATGTGTGTATGTTTACGGAGGTTGTAGCTAGTTTCAAAGAAAACACACTTTGGTTGATGCTTGGGAAACGGTTCCACAACTACGCTACAGGAACGTACGTCTCAAAAATAATTTCAGCTGGGCTTTACATCTAGTCGACAGCGAGGTAATTGGAGACAGTAAAACTCAACTACACAGTTCAGGGATAGTAGTAAAGGAATCCGCCATGACCTACTGTAAAGAACTATCTCAGAATTTGCCTACGAGGAATTTAGGGAAACCATGGAGACCGAAATCAAGATGGCCGGATTGGGGTTGGAGCCTTGGTCCTCTGAAAAGCGAGTCCAAATTCTTAAGGCCCACACCTTCCTGGGCACACATGCGGTGTGCAGATCTGCAGAAAAAAAAAACACACGATTAGCAAACTGCTAAAGTTATCCGCGTGTGATCTGTTTACGGAAAGCATTATACGCTGAGGGCGGTGAGTAGTCTGTTTCCGGATTTTCTGTTTTAAATTGTATTTTTAGAAGAGTGATAATAGCTAAAATGTGTGTCTCAAAGTCTTTTTCGGCATGAAACATCCGGTACAGATTCTTGAAAGCACTCAAGGACCGTTATCTATATTCCTCCGCCATATAATGTTACGGACACCGTTTAAATATCATAGTTGCCCTGTGCACGACGAGAATACTGCGCGCCAGTTCAGAGCCTTTCGCTTAGAGGCGATACCGCGCTAGAAGCACCAGCGAACGATGTACTTATCATCCCGCCTCACTAACACAGATACGCCATTGACAAGGAGGGCGCCTTAAGCCTCTGTGCCACCTCGTTCTACAGAAATAATCGTAAATCACTTCTACGAGTTACAAACCACTCACTTGATAAACATATGGCACAAGGAAGGCAAGTTGGGAGAGGGCTTGGGAAAACGAAACATTGCATGCAGTTGCAAACATAAAAATACCTAAGAAATACGTTAAACAACTCAAGACAACATAAAGCAAGAAATCATAAAAATGAGAACACGCTCAGCTTCACGGAAGTTTTTTCCAACAAGGCGTCATCCATTCGGTTTTCCTAATTTACGTGAGGAGCTATCGGTATAAACCGCAGGCTAGATCTTCCGGTTCCGCCTGTCGTGCTGTAATCCAATGTGCGATTTTTCATATTCTCGCTCAGCACATTACACAAGCTTTGCTTCTGATTTCACGTTCTAGGATCATCCCAAAGAAACTGTTCGAGACTTTTTTTCTTTCTAAATCGTCAAAGTCGAATAAAAGTCCTTTAAAAAGTTCCTTATAATAGCGACGTGTTGGCTTGTTGAACATGCCCGATCGAAATCACATGAAATACATTATTGTTTCAACATCAGAGGTGTATTAGTGTTAGTGAGGCCGGATGATAGGTGCAGCGCTCGCTGGTGTTTCTAACGCCTAATCGTCTCTAAGAGCATGGCCGTGCACTCGCGCGCGGTCTTTCCACTGTGCACAGGGTAGCTATGAGTTTGAATGTTTGCCATGATATTATATGGCAGAGCATGGAGATAATGTTGTAATGCGAGTGCATTGAGTTGCATAATTAAAAATTATTCTGAAAACATGCATTTTAGCCATTTTCATTTTTTTTTTTAATTCAGTGTTGAAACGAGATACGGAAACAGGAGTGTATTATTAAATGTCTTTCGTAAACTGTCACCAGTAGGATATCTTAAACAGTTTTCCAATCGCGTTTTTTTTCTGAACCTCTGTACACCGTATAAGCGGCCAGGTATAGTCAATCTCACGCTTAGCTTGCAGTACAGCGTAAATTGTGAACACTGTTGCCAGATTGAGACTACCCGATTTGTTAACATTAAAAGTCTCATTTTGTATATCACCGTTAACCACAAAAAAAAATTTTATATCTATTTTTTAACTTCACTTTTACTTGATTTTTCTAAAACTGTGAAAAGGTGTCCACTGGCAGTATTATGACAGTTACAGTCATTCTGACATTAAAAAAAATAAAATGCTAAACATCAATTATTATTTCACAGGAGAACCTATTTGTAAACAGTCACTATTAATTACAAGGTATTCAGTGAAAATATGTGCTATGCTGAAAGGAACGAAACTCTATAAAATCAAATGATATAAACATATTGTTAATAAAAACTGTTGAAAACAAAATGGCATTTTTCAATTACGTCTCCTTCGAAATAAAAATAAATAAATATTATCATATAGTAGTATATCATAGGGGCGCCGGGGACAGGGTCCAGAGTGTGGTGACTGTGGTGCCGAGCCACATCTATGATTGTGACGTCACTACGGCCATCTTGGATGAGCGTAACGGGACATCGTGTAACGGGACATAGTGTAACGGGACACAATGTAACGGGCCACTGTGTAACGGGACACCGTGTAGCGGAATACACAATAACGGGACACAACGTAACGGGACAAGTAGATCACGGCGGCCATATTGGATCCGCCATCTTGGATCCGCCATTTTGTTTTCCGTCATTTTGAGCTATGACGTAACCGTTGCAATTTCCGTTATGGCCGCCATCTTTAAAATATTTATTTATTATCCGATTTTATGAAAACAATTTTAAAAATTATAAAAAAAATTAAATAATAAAATTTTAATAAAAATATTAAACGAAATTACTTTTATGACACGGAGCTCGGAGTCCTTGGTTCGAAACCGACGAGTGCAAAAAAAATAAAAATGACGACCGATCCTTCCCCCGTGGTGGCTGCTGGCAGACTGACTCCCACCACTTTGTTAACAGCATATATAAAGCCAGTGAGCATGACGTCATGTCCGCCATCTTGAAAATTCGTAATTTTAATGCTACAGATTCGAGAAAAATTCCAAAATTCATCAAAAAATTTACTTATTAGAATACTGATTGATTAGTTCGATTCCTGTCCTTGGTACGAAACCACTAAGAGCAAAAAAAAAAAAAAAAAACATCAGATCCTTCCTCCACAGAAGCCACCTACAGACGAACATATCACCACCAATAACAAGGTATAAATCGTCAACTAGTATGACATCATGTCAGCCATCTTGTCTTCATTTGATGGAAGCAACCATCATGTTTTCGTCCACTAGAGTGTGCCGATACCATGTTAGTATAATTTTCTGGTCACCATACCCTTGTCCTCAACTGTTGGCATTAAACTTCGACCTAGACCTTTAACTTTGACCTTAACATTGAACTTTGACCTTGACCATGAACTTTAACCTTGACATTTGACCTTTACCTCGAAATTTGACCTTGACCTCGAAATTTGACCTTGACCTTGAAATTTGACCTTGCCTTGAAATTTGACCTTGACCTTGAAATTTGACCATGACCTCGAACTTTGACCTTGACCTTGAAATTTGACCTTGACCTTAAAATTTGACCTTGACCTTGAAATTTGACCTTGACCTTGAAATTTGACCTTAACCTTGAAATTTGACTTTGTCCTTGTCGACCATCATCGATCCGACATTTTATGTTCAGTACATGCTACCAGGAGCTACCACCTGCTGGAGTACACCATCTTGTGTGTGTACTCGTATTATAGAGTACATTTCCATCTGGATAATTTTATTCTAACCCACTACAGTGCAGTAATCATTTATTACCGAGGTGCCCCCGCCATCATGAAATTTGGGCGCCATCTTGAAATCGTGTAATAATGTAGCTAGAAAAGCAGGAAAAAATCCAAAATTCATCAAAAAAAATCACTCATTAATTTACATATTGATTCGATCCGCTCCAGTCCTTGGTTCGATACTCGATCGATGCAATAATGTTTAATTTTATGAAAAAAATTAAAATTTCAATAAACCACGTTCAACATTCTTAAAGAGACTTTAAATCCTCTACTACCATCATCCTATCAGACATCAAGACCAACATCTTGGAAAATTCGTAATAATAAACCTAGAAATTCAGGAAAAAGTTAAAAATTCATTAAATAAATTTTCAAACAATATACTGATTAATTATATCGACTAAGGTCCTTGGCACGATCCTGGTTAAAGCTAAAAGAAATTAAATTTAAATACTAGTAAAGTGTAAGGTTCGAGAAATAAAACACGCAAGTTCTTTTACAACAGAATATTTATTACATAATTTCTATTCTACTACAGGATCACTTGCGAAAGCCAGCAATCTTATAATAATTTAGCCCTGCATAGGGCATAATGACTAATTCTTAGCTCCAATCGGTTTATACTAGACAGAGACCAACCAGATCCTTTACTGACATTGTCATCCTCTTCTTAGCAGAGTTTCTGGATACCATGTTTAACAGATTGCTTCACATCGTCAGAACTGTAAAATTGTAATGGTCTATGTCTTGAGAGGACTTCTCTAGGTCCTCGAACGGAAACGATTTACCATATAAACAGCCAAGCCACAAGTCATAATTTAAAGGTTCGTACGTTGTTACTTCATCAGTAAGCTGATTATGTTCTACCTGATATCCTCAAGAAAAAAAATTCTTTAGCTCCAAATGCTCCAAATGCTCCAAAAGCCTCCAAATGCTCCAAAAGGCTCCAAAAGGCTCCAACAGCTCCAGATGCTCAAAGTCTCCAACCGCTCCAAAAGGCTCCAAAAGCTCCAAAAGGCTCCAAAAGCTCCAAATGCTCCAACAGCTCCAAAGGCTCCAAATGCTCCAACAGCTCCAAATGCTCCAAAAGGCTCCAATTGGCTCCAATAACTCCAAATTCTCCAACACCTCCAAAAGGCTCCAAATGCTCCAAAAGGCTCCAATTGGCTCCAACAGCTCCAAAGGTTCCAAATGCTCCAAAAGGCTCCAAAAGGCTCCAAATGACTCCAATAGCTCCAAATGCTCCAAAAGGCTCCAAATGCTCAAACAGCTACAAATGCTCCAACAGATCCCTCTCCATTTGGCTCCAACTGATTTCAATTATTTTTTTTTTTTCGAACTTGGCTTGATTACTTACATGTCTTTATTAGTATACATTTTGACTGGCAGTGGTGACGTTTTTTACGCCTTTAAGTTATAACTTTTATTTAGAAATCAGATTTCGAAAAGTGGTAGATACCATCTTGAAAAATATATATTAATTTATCTTCAAGTTTATGCACATAAATTTAATTTAAGCCATTATTGTATGTAGCCAGCTTCCCTCAGTTCTTTGAGTATGAAGGATATTTCTTTAATGTTCGAATAGTTTCCTGCACAAAGCGAACCATGTAGTAGTCTTAGCCTGTCAACCAATATGTTAGGATCTTCCCATGAGGTATAATCAATCTCTTCTGCTACGTTCATCATCCTTGCATGTTTATAATAAATATTATTATCTCTGGTGTCTTTCGTTTTAACACCAACCACAAGGTCACTTTCGTCATCGTGCCAGTGATTATCACAAGCTTGATCAGGATAATTTATTTTATTACGACGTTTCCATCGTTTTGGTCTCAAGCCACCATCACAGTCTTCGCTCTGGCATGCTTTTGGTGCTTCAGCACAGTACTCAATCATGTCCACCTTAGATGTGTCAGCACAGTCTTCAATCATGTCAGCATCACAAGCTTGATAACGATAATTAATTTTATTACGTCGTTTCCGTTTTGGTCTCAGACCACCATCACAGTCTTCGATCTTGCCTGCTTTAGGTGCTTCAGTACAGTACTCAATCATGTCAGCCTTATATGTGTTAGCACAGTCATCGATCATGTCAGCCTCAGATGTGTCACCACAATCTTCAATCATGCCAGCTTCAGATGATTCATCAAAGTCTTTGGCCTTGTAAGCTTCAGGTGGTTCTCCATCTTTCACATTATCATGAAGACGACTAGATATTAGAGTAAATATCTTTTCATTTCTAATGTGGTTGCAACTTTCTTCGTTTGTTTTAAATTTTAAATTATTATCTTGATCTTGATCAGTATTTTTAGCATTAGCTTTTTCGCCTTCGTTCCTCTTCCGCGATGTTGTAGCCCAGTCTTCGTTATCTTTATTCATCTTAATTGTACAGGTCTTGCAATGTCTATCCAAGTAATATCTTCTACCAAAGGATTTCTGACACTGTCTGCAATTAAATGGTTTTTGACAAGGACCCAATTTACACTCGCTTCTCTCATGTCGTTTAGCATTCTTTCTCAAGGTAAACACCTTGCTACAGTATCTACAGTGATGACGTTTTGATACAGCTACAGACAACGGACCAGGGTACATATTACTTACTGAAACTAATGCCAGATGCAAACTAAGAGTTTTAAATTAGATCTATTACTTAAATAGATTTTTTAAATTATTTCATCAGTGAGAATTAATTTATCTCATGCAAAGGTACTTGTTTCAAGTAGTGAGGCGTTTGCCACGCCTCCTTTTAATTTGGTTATTAATTATATCATATGTTATGATAGATTGTTTGGCACTTGGTTCATTTTCGTCCTGAAGATTGATTAAAACATAAGCATTACGGACATTCACGGCGCTGCGCTTGTGTGTGTTTCCGCGAGCCAACACCGCGCGGCGCGCGAAGCCTTATGACGTCATGGTGACGCGTTAACCTGCGACGGTCTGCGGCTGGCGAGCTGGGAGACGGGGCTGGCGGCTGGTGGAGTCGACTTCGGCTCGTCGGGTGCAGGCGTGTTGCGCCGCTGCTAAAATGGAAAAGGCTGTTCCATTCACCTACACATCGACCAGTGCCCAGCCCGGGTTATCGTCCACCATGCTGCGCAACTACAAGTAAGCCTCGACGCAACTGCTATTAACAACCGGGCACCGGGTTGGTTTTTTAAGGAAAAGCTATGAGCAGAGAGACTTGACTGATCATAAACTCAAATTCATTATCTTGCTAGTTTCTTGAATCGTAATGTGGCGAAATAAACTCGACTTCTCCTTTTTACGCTACGTGAGAATTTACGTAAACTGCAAGCCAGACTTATCACGTTGCTGTGGTGCGGGATGTGAGACTCGCAAAATTACGTCGAAACGAGAGTCCGGTTAGACCAAAATATTGGGAATTGTGCCTAAATAACATTTATAGACAATTACGTCATCCAGCAGTGTAATCAACGGACCTGTTAGGGAAAAACTTAACCTTTCTAAATGTTTGTAAAATTACCCGTAATATAGTGTTTATAATATGTGATTACATTAGATGTCCTTTTCTTTAATGCGAGATCTAGATCTTCTGTAGATTTGTGTAAATGGTTCTGTATTTTAATGTACCAAGCCGATGCCAAGCAGGAATATTAAATAGTAAACAGGCAGTGATGTTTTCAATTATTATCCAGGTCATTCTTTTTTGCCTAGGGACCGTACTTCTCACTGCTTTTAGTTGGTACACCCTTCTGCGGCTCCCGACTTTAAACTCGAGCGCCTTAAGTAAGGCCTCAAAACTGCGCAACTCTGCTAGTCAGAGTCGCAGACGCGGTAGTTTTCGGTGTTTAAGATACTTATTGATTTTTTATATCACCAGTATGGCATTGGCTTGGATATATAAATTACATAAAGAGGAGATAATGACTAATTTAAAAGCTGCGTCAGTCGAGCACAGTGCGGACGAAAGCATAGATGTTTTAAGACAAAAGTTTGTGGCGCATTTGAAAGGAGAAAGAGTTTCGTGGCAAACGGAACAGGCAGAAGCGAGTGGGTGTGGCTCGCTTAGTACAAATTTTCTAAAAAATAAGTTTGCTTTGCGATCACTAGAAAACGTTCCAAAACTGCAGTCAGCAAATGTAGAGGATATATTAGAGTTTTGCATGGCCGTAGACAAGCTAGCTAACGCAAATTATTTTTCCAAGGAGAGCGATTTAATTTTAGCTGTTGCTTCGCGTTGCACAGGCTTAGCTTACGATATACTCATTGCGCGTTATAAGAGTCATATGTCCTGGGTTGATTGCAAGGAGGCGTTATGGGAAAATTTATGTCCTTGTAGAGTTAGAGAGGAACTTATAATAGAGAAAACCCGTCGTTTTCAAAGAAAAGGGGAAAAAACTTTGAGTTATGTACATGACATTTTGGACCATGGTTCGGCCCTTAATGTCCAAATGAGGGAAATGGAGTGGATACGGTTAGTCTTAGAAAACTTGCATCCCCACATTAGGAGGGAGTGTAGCTTTGTGGAGAGGCCCACCAACTTGTTCGATATTAGTAATTGGGCGGTGGAGGTGGATAATGTGTGTTGGGTTTCCGATTTATGCGAAGAGGAGGAAAAATCAAACATTTTAAAAGAGGGTGAAAGTAGCGTGGGGATAAATGGGGAAGCGGACTTGAATGTCACGAGAGTGGATAGGTGCAGTGAAGTTGATAAGGTGGGTGTAAAGTCCGAAATTTCAGCATATGATCAAAGTAATAAATATAAAATTAGAAAGAAGTGCTATGCATGTGGCAGTGAGAGCCATCTCATCGCTAAATGCGCAGAGAAGAAGCAGAGTAAAGGTCAGGGGAATAACGTTAGACGAGTGTGTGGGTTTTGTGGCAAGTGGGGGCATTTGTCTCGCAATTGTTTACAAAAAAAAAGGGTTAGCTGGTTTCGTTTTGAAAATAAGCATCGTCTGGCGGTATTGAAAGCTAGAAGTAATATGTGTGTCAGGGTAAGTTTTTATGAGGAGATAGTCTCGGGTTTAATTGATACCGGGGCTAGCAATTCATTTGTACAGCAGGCGTTTTTGAGTAGGTTAATAACGAGACATCCCGAACTAAAAAAAAATTTAAAAACGGAGCCAGGGTTTGAGGTACATTTGGCTGACGGGAAAAGCCGGAAAATCTCCTTGAAAGTACGTTTGCACTTTAAAATAGGAAATTTTGCCTGGACACGTGATTTTTGGGTAATGCCTGGACTGCTCGAAGAATTGATTTTAGGATGGGATTTCTTAAAGGGCACGGGAGCTATAGTGGATTGTAAGAATAGGAGGTTATGCTTCGCGTTTGATAAAAAAGTCAAAATTAGTCTTGAGGCACCTAAGAATAAATTTGAAGTTTGTTGCGGAGGTTTAAAGGGGGTGGAGGAACACTTAACAGAAAAACAGAATGACGAAATCAGGGATATTTGTTTTCGTTATCCCGATGTAATTACGGAAAAGGTGGGAAAATGTGAATTGATGCCGTACCGGATTGAATTAATGGATCAACGTCCGGTGAGGTGTGTGCCCTATCAATGTGCTCCTCCCAAAATGCTAGTTTTTCGGGAAATCATAGATGATTTACTTAAGCAAAATGTTATAGAAGAAGCGAGTTCAGAGTACGCTTCACCCGCCTTTTTAGCAAAAAAAAAAACACCGGGGAAGTATCGCTTAGTCTTGGACTACCGAATCTTGAATGATCGCATAAAACTAGATGGTTTCCCGCTGCCCAAGGTGGAAACGGTGCTGCAATATTTGGGGCAAGCGAAATATTTTACGGTGTTAGACCTTAATGCTGCTTTTCACCAATGCATGTTGGAGGAGAGTAGCAAGAAGTTCACGGCTTTTGTTACCCCGTGGGGACAGTACCAATGGAAAAGAGTGCCTTTCGGGGTAAATTTTGGCTCACAATGCTTATCGCGTATCTTATCTTACATTCTGAAAGAATATCAATTTAAAAATGTCATTAGTTTTCTGGATGACATTTGTATATTTTCTAATTCTTTCGAGGAACACTTGGAACATGTGGAAGGGGTTTTGCAAAAATTACGAGGTGCAGGGTTAACAGTCAATCCTGAAAAAGTTTGTTGGGCCAGAAAGAAAATTCGGTTCCTGGGTTTCATTGTTGGGGAAGGAAAAATTGTAATGGACCCTGACAAAATTGAGGCCATTGTAAATTTCGCGAGACCTCGTAATGTAAAAGGCATCATGAGATTTTTGGGCATGATGGGCTATTTTAGCCGCTTTATTGAGAACTATGCGGATTTGTGCTACCCTTTAAATAATTTAAGAAAAAAAGGGGTCATTTTTAATTGGGGTGAGGTAGAGGAGGCCGCTTTTCTCGGTTTGAAAAAAGCCATTTCCCACCCACCGGTGTTAGCGTTACCAGATTTCCAGAGGCGATTTGTAGTGCAGGTTGACGCTTCGAGTGTCGCGTTAGGCGCGGTTCTCTTGCAAGATTTTGGCAAGGGTCTACAATCCATTATGTTTGCTGGAAGAACACTTAATAGACATGAAAAAGGTTATAGCACATATGAAAAGGAAGCCCTTGCTTGCGTGTATGCTTTGGAACGTTTTGACACTTATCTAGAGCATGACGAATTTGACCTTTACACGGATAATCAGGCTTTGACCTGGTTGTTTTCGCATCCGAGACAACTAGGGAAAATAGGGCGGTGGGTAATGAGGCTCACTAGGTTTAGGTTCAAAATAATTCATGTAAAGGGAAAGGACAATGTGGTCGCGGATGCCCTTTCGCGGATGTTTGAGGAGGAAGGCGGTGAACAGGATTTGGAAGACGAGAGTGAAGTAATCAGGTGTGGGCGTTTTACTGTGGAGCCAGAACTATTCAACAAAGTAGAGGTGTTAGAACAAGATTTGGAAGGGCAAAATATAATGCGGGATTTACTGCAGGGCAAAAATAAGAATTTCGTGTTAGTGAAGCATAGATTATATTATCAACAAAGTGGGAAAGAGAAAAGACTTTATATTCCTAAGCTCTTACGGCCTATGGTGCTAAAATATTATCACGATAGTGCGTTTGGGGGTCATGGAGGAGTGGACAAGACATATCATAAATTGAGAGATGAAGTCTATTGGGCGGATATGAAAAGAGATGTGCAAAATCATGTTAACACGTGTGAAAGTTGCCTGTTAAGTAAACAAACCGTAAATTCCAAATTGGGTAAATACTCCGTTTCTCTGCCCACGCGTCCCTGGGAGAAGGTTTTCATAGATATTTTTGGTCCTTTGCCTCGATCTCGAGAGGGAAATAATTGTCTTTTGATTATTGTGGATGGTTTCACTAAATTTAATTTTTTTTTACCTTTATCTGACATGAAAGCGGCGAGAATTGTCAAGGCTCTTACGCAAAGAATATGGCAAATTTTTGGAGCACCTGAGAATGTGGTTTCTGACAATGCGGCCTATTTCAATAGTCAAATATTTGGGAACATGTGTTTTCGTTGGGGAATTTGCCACATCAACACCAGCCCGCATTATCCTTGCCCAAACCTGGTAGAAAGAGTGAATAAAAATATCAAGATTGCACTTACTATTTATCATCATCAAGACCATCGCCAGTGGGATGAAAATTTGGATATGCTGAGTTTAGGATTTAACATGGCTAAACATGACGCCACTCATTTCACTCCCGCCGAATTATTTCTGGGGCGGAAAATACCACACCCTCTTTTAAATGTTTGGGGTATAGGAGAGGAATTATGGGCGATCAGTAGTCCACGTTTATTAGAAGGTAAATGGGTAGAAGCTATAAAAAATCTCCAGAACGCTCAGAATAAGGTTGCGAAACAATATAATAAGGGGCGCTTGGAAAATCCTTTTAAGGTGGGAGACTGGGTGCTCTGCAAAAGTTTTCCCATCAGTAACAAAGCGCTGCACAAAACCGCTAAATTAGAGTTTTCTTACCAGGGGCCTTACAAGGTGATAAGGCATTTAGGGGGAGTAACCGTTCTTTTGCAGCGTGTGGACAAAAGTTTTGAGACACGTAAGGCGCATATTAGTCATCTTAAGAGGTTCACACCCGATCAAAGTAAATGATTGTTTTTGCCCTTTTTAGTCATGTGAATAGAGATTTTTTTTTGAATTATGTTGCTGTTTGTTAACGAGTAAACGGGAAAGTGGCACAAAGCATTGTTTGGTCTTAATCATTGTTTTTTTTTTGTCTCTCTCATGTGTTTTTCTTCGCGTGTTTTTTCTCACTGTGTGCTTTTTTCTTCTTGCTTTTCTTTGAGGTCGTTTGTTTGAATGGCGTGTTTTGAGTGCTTCCCCGTTTTCTCGCCTTATAGTGGCTCGAAGCTACCTAAATTTCTTTGGTTTTTTGTGTTAATTTAGAATTTTTTTTAAGGGGGGGATATTGAGGCGTTTGCCACGCCTCCTTTTAATTTGGTTATTAATTATATCATATGTTATGATAGATTGTTTGGCACTTGGTTCATTTTCGTCCTGAAGATTGATTAAAACATAAGCATTACGGACATTCACGGCGCTGCGCTTGTGTGTGTTTCCGCGAGCCAACACCGCGCGGCGCGCGAAGCCTTATGACGTCATGGTGACGCGTTAACCTGCGACGGTCTGCGGCTGGCGAGCTGGGAGACGGGGCTGGCGGCTGGTGGAGTCGACTTCGGCTCGTCGGGTGCAGGCGTGTTGCGCCGCTGCTAAAATGGAAAAGGCTGTTCCATTCACCTACACATCGACCAGTGCCCAGCCCGGGTTATCGTCCACCATGCTGCGCAACTACAAGTAAGCCTCGACGCAACCGCTATTAACAACCGGGCACCGGGTTGGTTTTTTAAGGAAAAGCTATGAGCAGAGAGACTTGACTGATCATAAACTCAAATTCATTATCTTGCTAGTTTCTTGAATCGTAATGTGGCGAAATAAACTCGACTTCTCCTTTTTACGCTACGTGAGAATTTACGTAAACTGCAAGCCAGACTTATCACGTTGCTGTGGTGCGGGATGTGAGACTCGCAAAATTACGTCGAAACGAGAGTCCGGTTAGACCAAAATATTGGGAATTGTGCCTAAATAACATTTATAGACAATTACGTCATCCAGCAGTGTAATCAACGGACCTGTTAGGGAAAAACTTAACCTTTCTAAATGTTTGTAAAATTACCCGTAATATAGTGTTTATAATATGTGATTACATTAGATGTCCTTTTCTTTAATGCGAGATCTAGATCTTCTGTAGATTTGTGTAAATGGTTCTGTATTTTAATGTACCAAGCCGATGCCAAGCAGGAATATTAAATAGTAAACAGGCAGTGATGTTTTCAATTATTATCCAGGTCATTCTTTTTTGCCTAGGGACCGTACTTCTCACTGCTTTTAGTTGGTACACCCTTCTGCGGCTCCCGACTTTAAACTCGAGCGCCTTAAGTAAGGCCTCAGTAGTTCTGCTTTTCAACAACAGATGTCACCACATGTTACTTGCAGGTAAATAATATTTAGTTCTTTTATGCGGGATGCGGGATGCTCACTAACGGTCGCAAAAGAAGGATGGATTCGCTAGACTCCAAGGAGAAGGAAGTTTGTGTTTCTCAGATGTCACATGGCATATTATTATTTGAGAAGTTCACAAGCTAGCAGAATCTGTTTTTGTATTTTTCCTTTTTTTTATTTTTAAATTTTTAATAATCTTTTTTCTGTACTTTTGTGATATCAAAGAAAACTTTTGGTGGTTTTCTCCGTGTGCTTCCGATTATTCTTGTCAATAATATGGTGGTTTTCTCAGTGTGCTCCTGAATATTCTTGACAATATTTTGATGGTTTTCTCCAAGTAGTTCCGATTATTCCTGACTAGAAATCTGACGATTTACTCCGAGTGCTTCTGGTTACAGATGATCACTTGATCTCTCCATTAAGGAATTTTTACCAAATGAGACATGACATTTTATTTGGAGTTACATTTAATTCGAGAATTTCTGCTACTAAATCAGCACATGCGATATTTTTTTATCAGGTGGAATTAAAAAATAAACAACCATTACTCAGTCAAATAATAATATTTCATGAGACATCTGGGAAACACAAACTTCCTTCCCCTTCGAGTCTAGCGAAGCCATCCTTCTTTTGCGATCGTTAGTGAGCATCCCACATCCCGCATAAAAGAACTAAATATTATTTACCTGCAAGTAACATGTGGCGACATCTGTTGTTGAAAAGCAGAACTACTTGAAACAAGTACCTTTGCATGAGATAAATTAATTCTCACTGATGAAATTATTTTAAAAAATCTATTTAAGTAATAGATCTAATTTAAAACTCTTAGTTTGCATCTGGCATTAGTTTCAGTAAATAATATGTACCCTGGTCCGTTGTCTGTAGCTGTATCAAAACGTCATCACTGTAGATACTGTAGCAAGGTGTTTACCTTGAGAAAGAATGCTAAACGACATGAGAGAAGCGAGTGTAAATTGGGTCCTTGTCAAAAACCATTTAATTGCAGACAGTGTCAGAAATCCTTTGGTAGAAGATATTACTTGGATAGAAATTGCAAGACCTGTACAATTAAGATGAATAAAGATAACGAAGACTGGGCTACAACATCGCGGAAGAGGAACGAAGGCGAAAAAGCTAATGCTAAAAATACTGATCAAGATCAAGATAATAATTTAAAATTTAAAACAAACGAAGAAAGTTGCAACCACATTAGAAATGAAAAGATATTTACTCTAATATCTAGTCGTCTTCATGATAATGTGAAAGATGGAGAACCACCTGAAGCTTACAAGGCCAAAGACTTTGATGAATCATCTGAAGCTGGCATGATTGAAGATTGTGGTGACACATCTGAGGCTGACATGATCGATGACTGTGCTAACACATATAAGGCTGACATGATTGAGTACTGTACTGAAGCACCTAAAGCAGGCAAGATCGAAGACTGTGATGGTGGTCTGAGACCAAAACGGAAACGACGTAATAAAATTAATTATCGTTATCAAGCTTGTGATGCTGACATGATTGAAGACTGTGCTGACACATCTAAGGTGGACATGATTGAGTACTGTGCTGAAGCACCAAAAGCATGCCAGAGCGAAGACTGTGATGGTGGCTTGAGACCAAAACGATGGAAACGTCGTAATAAAATAAATTATCCTGATCAAGCTTGTGATAATCACTGGCACGATGACGAAAGTGACCTTGTGGTTGGTGTTAAAACGAAAGACACCAGAGATAATAATATTTATTATAAACATGCAAGGATGATGAACGTAGCAGAAGAGATTGATTATACCTCATGGGAAGATCCTAACATATTGGTTGACAGGCTAAGACTACTACATGGTTCGCTTTGTGCAGGAAACTATTCGAACATTAAAGAAATATCCTTCATACCCAAAGAACTGAGGGAAGCTGGCTACATACAATAATGGCTTAAATTAAATTTATGTGCATAAACTTGAAGATAAATTAATATATTTTTTATCAAGATGGTATCTAACACTTCTCAAAATCTGATTTCAAAATAAAACTTATAACTTAAAGGCGTAAAAAACGTCACCACTGCCAGTCAAAATGTATACTAATAAAGACATGTAAGTAATCAAGCCAAGTTCGAAAAAAAAAAAAATTGAAATCAGTTGGAGCCAAATGAAGAGAGATCTGTTGGAGCATTTGGATTTGTTGGAGCATTTGGAGCCTTTTGGAGAATTTGGAGCCTTTTGGAGCTGATGGAACATTTGGAGCTATTGGAGCTATTGGAGTCATTTGGAGCCATTTTGAGCATTTGTAGCATTTGGAACCTTTGGAGCTGTTGGAGCATTTGGAGCTGTTGGAGCCAATTGGAGCCTTTTGGAGCATTTGGAGCCTTTTGGAGCATTTGGAGGCTTTTGGAGCATTTGGAGCTGTTGGAGCATTTGGAGATAAAGAAATTTTTTTCTTGAGGATATCAGGTAGAACATAATCAATCAGCTTACTGATGAAGTAACGTACGGACCTTTAAATTATGACTTGTGGATTGGCTGTTTATATGGTAAATCGTTACCGTTCGAGGACCTAGAGAAGTAGACCTCTCAAGACATCGACCATTACAATTTTACAGTTCTGACGATGTGACGCAATCTGTTAAACATGGTATCCAGAAACTCTGCCAAGAAGAGGATGACTATGTCAGTAAAGGATCTGGTTGGTCTCTGTCTAGTATAAACTGATTGGAGCTAAGAATTAGTCATTTTGCGCCTATGCAGGGCTAAATGATTATAAGATTGCTGGCTTTCGCAAGTTATCCTGTAGTAGAATATAAATTATGTAATAAATATTCTGTTGTAAAAGAACTTGCGGCGTTTTATTTCTCGAACCTTACACTTTACTAGTATTTAAATTAAATTTCTTTTAGCTTCAACCAGGATCGTGCCAAGGACCTTAGTCGATATAATTAATCAGTATATTGTTTGAAAATTTATTTAATGAATTTTTAACTTTTTCCTGAATTTCTAGGTTAATTATTACGAATTTTCCAAGATGTTGGTCTTTATGTCTGATAGGATGATGGTAGTAGAGGATTTAAAGTCTCTTTAAGAATGTTGAACGTGGTTTATTGAAATTATTATTTTTTTCATAAAATTAAACATTATTGCATCGATCGAGTATCGAACCAAGGACTGGAGCGGATCGAATCAATATGTAAATTAATGAGTGATTTTTTTGATGAATTTTGGATTTTTTCCTGCTTTTCTAGCTACATTATTACACGATTTCAAGATGGCGCCCAAATTTCATGATGGCGGGGGCACCTCGGTAATAAATGATTACTGCACTGTAGTGGGTTAGAATAAAATTATCCAGATGTAAATGTACTCTATAATACGAGTACACACACAAGATGGTGTACTCCAGCAGGTGGTAGCTCCTGGTAGCATGTACTGAACATAAAATGTCGGATCGATGATGGTCGACAAGGACAAAGTCAAATTTCAAGATTGAGGTCAAATTTCTAGGTCAAGGTCAAATTTCAAGGTCAAGGTCAAAGTTAAAGGTCAAGGTCTAAGTTCAAGGTCAAATTTCGAGGTCATGGTCAAATTTCTAGGTCAAGGTCAAATTCAAGGTCAAGGTCAAAGTTAAAGGTCAAGGTCAAAGTTAAAGGTCTAGGTCGAAGTTTAATGCCAACAGTTGAGGACAAGGGTATGGTGACCAGAAAATTATACTAACATGGTATCGGCACACTCTAGCGGACGAAAACATGATGGTTGCTTCCAGCAAACGAAGACACGATGGCTGACATGATGTCATACTAGTTGACGATATATACCTTGTTATTGGTGGTGATAGGTTCGTCTGTAGGTGGCTTCTGTGGAGGAAGGATCTGATGTGTTTTTTTTATTTTTTTGCTCTTAGCGGTTTCGAACCAAGGACAGGAATCGAACTAATCAATTAGTATTCTAATAAGTACATTTTTTGATGAATTTTGGAATTTTTCTCGAATCTGTAGCATTAAAATTACGGATTTTCAAGATGGCGGACATGAGATCATGCTCACTGGCGATATATATATGCTATTAACAAAGTGGTGGGAGTCAGTCTGCCAGCAGCCACCACAGGGGAAGGATCGGTCGTCATTTTTATTTTTTTTTGCACTCGTCGGGTTCGAACCAAGGACTCCGAGCTCCGTGTCATAAAAGTAATTTCGTTTATAATTTTTATTAAAATTTTATTATTTAATTTTTTTATAATTTTTAAAATTGTTTTCATTAAAATCGGATAATAAAGATTTTAAAGATGGCGGCCGTAACGGAAATTGCAACGGTGACGCCATAGCTCAAAATGACGGAAAACAAAATGGCGGATCCAAGATGGCGGATCCAATATGGCCGCCGTGATCTACTTGTCCCGTTACTTTGTGTCCCGTTACGCTCATCCAAGATGGCCGTAGTGACGTCACAATCAGAGATGTGGCTCGGCACCACAGGCACCACACCCTGGACCCTGTCCCCGGCGCCCCTATTATATACTACTTCATATGATTCTCTTGATAAAATACGACAGGATGTATTTCCACAATTCTCATTCCAAAATTTTACTTTAGACAATACAATTTATAATACACTTAAAAAAATGTCATAACATCACAAAGTTAAGTCTCAAACTTTTACACTCTATGGCGTGCATCTGGCAACAGAGCACACCTAAACAAGAACCGCACTAATAGCAGATTGGAAAGAGAGTAAATACCCATTTAAATGCACAATGCAATCTAAGTATGAGACGCGCTATAGGCGGGGTTCTAAACTGGCATTCCAAGAGACCCGGGTTAGACTCGCCGTCCAGCCATCCTTATTTCCATTTCCCATGGTTTTTCGAACTCTCTCCAGGCAAAAGCTGGGATGGTCCCTTACAATAGACCACGGTCAATTGCTCCCTCAATATCCGTCATGCCCGCTTCGTCTCAAATCACATCGCTCAAGACTCAACAACAGAAACCAATTCCTGCCCAAGCGAACAGGCATACGATGCAACCGTTAACAAGGATAACGTATGAAACGAACACAGGAGACTTTGCAATCTCGCAATTATATCTTGTTATTTCTATCGAAAAAAGGTAGAACCTGCCACGAAGGATTATCTTGTTTGTAATTAAGTGAAGTGATTTTCACGACATAAGAAATGTTCTCTGTAAAAATGTTTTAAACATTTTGCTTTCCAAATATGAATTTTAATATTTTAGTGATCTCCCAACGAAAACAAAATGAATAACATAAATAAATCCATAGGCGTTTTAAATCAATGTTACCGAATCCTTAACGACATATCTATTACTAGCTACCCGACCCGGCTTCGCACGGCTATACTAATGGAAAAAAATTAAGCCACATCTCCCATTTACAGTAATGGCAAATAAAAAAAATTCAGTGAAAATTTATTACAATGCTGTATAATGTACCGGAGAGAAAATGAATAGCACCGATGGTTTCCCGACTCGTGCACGCAACGTACAACTGATGTACCCGTACTTCGCTACGGCAGTCTACAGGCAGATCACTCTTGCGCCGCTCATTATACATGCCCCTCCTTGTGGGTACGCCACTGCCGCGCGATGCCCGTTGCCATGGAGACGGAGAAGGCATGAACAATGCAAAATCCTGTTCTCATGCAGACAAAGTACCCACTGTTGCCTGGTTTTAACCACCCATGGGATCTAATTTTTGGAAAATGTCATCCTGCGTAACATAAGGAACATTACTGTGAAGTTTCAAGTCTGTAAAATATATATACTTGAAAAAAAAAGCAATAAAAAACAAATTAAACACAGAGAGAGGTAAAAAAAAAAACAGTTAAGGTTTGCGATTTAAAGTGATAACAAGTATTTAAATACTAATTGAACTCTTATGATGGTACTGATTGCTTCGTTGTTAATATCACATGGGTGTTTTTTACTTGTATGGGAAAATTAAGAATGATAAGTCATCTAGTGCGTGGCAACAATGTTAATAGGCAATAGGAAATAAACTTCTAGCGCCTGCGGCATTGTCAACACACAATTCGTACGTGTACTGCATGTTGTATCTAACCCCCTCCAACGCATTTGATTCTAAATTGGACTTTTAGTAAGGATCCCAAATGTTATTTATAATATAGTATAGCCTATAGCCTTCCTCGATAAATGTACTATCCAACACTGAAAGAATTTTTCAAATCGGACCAGTGGTTCCTGAGATTAGCGCGTTCAAACAAACAAACAAACAAACTCTTCAGCTTTATATTAGTATAGATTATAACTAATTATTAGCTGTCAAGGAAAAGTTACATTATTATTTAATGGGGGTATGGGGGACGAATCAGCCATAGTGTAATGAACATAGCGTCTCAGCATTTGCATGTAGGTCTTTTCAAAAACCATGGGGAACCGAGATCAGGGCGGCCATAACTTAAACTTATGAGTTCAGTACCTTATCACTACTCCACCTCACTCTGATGAAGCGTACCTTATCCACGCACGACACCTAAAGTGCTAACATAAAAACAGCCACCGCTGTTGTCGACCAAAACAGCTGCATGTATGGGTAGGAATATTTGTTGTCCATTTAACAAATACTCAAAAGGCACAATAATTTAAGTCGTAAGTTATAAAATTATGTAGGCTTGGAATAAATATACTTGAATTTTAATGCAATAAAGTTGTCTCAGCATATATAAAGAAAAAATGCTTTGAAATGTTCAACTAAAGATATTGATTTTCTTTGGCATGATAGTTTTAAAACGTAGTAATATAGTGTGAAAAAATGTAAGATAATTGGTGTTTTCTTAACCATGGGTTAAAAAAGGTATAATCATATTATAACGTGTACTTATTAGCTCATGAAATAATGTACAAAAATTATACATTTTAAAAACTTATAAATTTGTAACAGTTTTAATAAACATATGTGTTTACCAATCAAGAACAAAAAAAAAAGACAGTATGAGAAAATAATAGTGTTCATTATTAACTAAAAGTGTAAATGAAATAAAATCATTTAGCAGTTTCACTTCAGTTCAAATTAATTATTATTTTGTCAAAAATTATTTATGGACATTATTTTCTTTTTAGATGTATGTGCTTCTATCACAGATTTTAAGTAATTATTATATATTTATGAAATTGTTTGTTTTTACTGTAAATAAATACCTAAACTACGGCTTTAAGTCTAACTTAAGTATAAAACTCCCAAACCAAGTATGAATTCCGTTTATACATTCGTGCATCCCGTGCGCAAACAAGGAGTTCCGTAACTAAATAAAGGAAATCAATGTACTTGTTACATTATTACACGTCCGGCCAACCTCGTACATCATTCGCACGTTGTCTGAAGCATAACCAGGCATGCACTGACGCAACAGGTTAGCAAAAACCACGAAAGTTTTTGGTTAGATAGTTCATAAATAGTCAAATGTATACTTAAAGCTCTATCTCACGCGCCATCATATTAATTTTTTTTCTTCATTACTTTATTTCAGGGCTATTTCTTAAATTTTAATTCTATATCTTCCTTGTATTTGTTGTTCTGTCACAAATATTTCAAAACATAATCACTAAATAATCAAGAGTGTAAAACAGCACGCAAGTTTTCGTATTTATCATCACGCGACCTCTGATAAATGTACATCCGATTGTGTGTACTTATCTTGATTGTGCGTCCAAATGTGCGTCCTTTTCGTTTCATGTGAGTCCTTTTGATGAAGGCGCGTCAAATTGTGTGTCATTTACTTTGAATTTACATCAAAACATGCGTCCTTTTCGATGAATATGAGTCAAAATGTGCGTCATTTTCTTTGAAAGTGGGTCATTACTGATGAAAGTGCGTGCAATTGTGTGTCCTTTTCTATGAATGTGCTTCCAAATGTGCGGCCTTTTCAATGAATGTGCGTCCAATTGTGTGTCCTTTACTTTGAATGTGCGTCCACATGTGCGTTCTTTTCGAGGAATGTGGGTCCAAATATTCCTCCTTTTCGTTTAATGTACATCCAAATATGTCCTATATTGTCACGATCCACCTTCAGAGGGGGGGGGGGCGAGAATCGTAGCTCTTTACATAGAAACAACTCGCTTGGCATCAACTAGTCTTAACTTCATAAAATACTTTACTGTACCTAGGACCATAGGTTCGTCATCCCGTACAGGATGTCTGGTGAGAGCTGAACTAAGGAGATTTTGCAAAATAACATAATACTTAATTAAAATTATTTTATTCTTAAAGTCAAATACTCAACATCATTTTAAAGAACATTTAAATAGCGGGATTACAATTTAAAACAATAATCTCTTTACTTCCTTAACGATTGAACGACCTTACAAGAGAGAGAATGAGAGAACTTCACTAAACACTTCCCTAGTCCTTCCGAATACCTCAAATCATAATTAATACTTAAAATTAAAACAAAGATAAGTCCATACTCACATTTTCCGAAAAGCCTTTCTTGATCGATTACTTTAAAAAAATAACGTAGGGGCCTCTCCTGCCCTTGAAATCCCGAACGAACATTACATTTTAAAAACTATGACGCGTGACCCCTGACGAGGGCCATAGCCTCCGCCCGAAAGCTTGACGACTACATTATGACCTAACTTAAATTAAACGACTCGTGGCCTCTGGCGTCGACCATAGCTTCCGCCCGAAAGCTTGAATTCCTACATCACGAACGAACTAACAACTCGTGACCACAGGTGAGACGCATAGCCTCCGCCTGAGTGAGCCTGAATTCCTACATCACGAACGAACTAACAACTCGTGACCACAGGTGAGACGCATAGCCTCCGCCTGAGTGAGCCTGAATTCCTACATCACGAACGAACTAACAACTCGTGACCACAGGTGAGACGCATAGCCTCCGCCTGAGTGAGCCCCGAGTCACCAATCACTTGCGCTTAAATTCGCGCGCCCTGCCGCGCCTACCATAACAAAAGCTCGTTATTGAAGTCAAATTTACTAAACAACTAACTAGAACATCTGGGAAGACTACCCCCCCTCTACCCCAATGTGCAGGCCACACCGCGCGGCTTGTTACGACAGCGCGCCCCAGTAACCGCGGCCCGTGGCTGCGCCAGCGTGCGGCCAAACAAACAAACAAAATTCTGCAAGCCCGCAGCGCGCCGCGCCGGCCCCGTGCCCCAATTACATGGTCACGCCACTTGCGCTGACGAGTGAACAGAGCAGCCAGCCCAGAGTCCCGTCAGTAAAGTCCCTAAATTTGATTTCAACAACCCTGCAAAATTTCAACCCGCGACATAACCCTCCCCTCACAGAGCTCGAGCCCCATCGAGCTACCTCAAAATTACAAATTGTCTTTTTCCATTAAACCATAACTATAAATTCCTCATTTCACAAAAATAATAATTTTCTTAGTTCCTTGCTGTCTGAACATACATCTAGATTCTGCATAAGATTTATTTTAAAACAACAAGTATTCATAAAATTAAATGTAAAACTTTTATCTGGTTTGTTCTCACAGGAACCTTCAGAGGCTCGAGTTCTCAATTCTAAAAAAATTGTTCTGTTAGTGAAGCTCTCTTTACAAATTAAATTACTGTTCTTAGTTTCTCAGTATTCGTTAAACAATGTGCAAATTCTTGATAATTATTATTATTTTTTTTTTTTTCGGTTTCCGTTTATTACCATACTTCTTTCGTTCTTCAAAAAAAATTAAGTGTCCTTACAGTGTTTCAATTAATTAAACTCTTATCTCGTGAAGGTTGGTGCAACTCCTCGAAGTCAGTGTTGTCGAGAAGAGTAGCTCCCTGGGCTGGCCATCAGCAAACACCACTCAACTCCAACAGCTACTGGACTGGCTTCCAGGGCAGCTCACAACTTCTCCCCACATCTGCTTCGGAGTTGTGCCATCCTCATCACGAACAGATTACAATTCTGAAACATCATCAACAGGCATTACCATCACGCCTGACAAATACAAAACTAACTACTAAACTGCAATCGATGGGCAAGGATGCAAACACACAAAAAAATAAAATTAATTAATTCAACTGCTAACATAAAGTATCCCACCCTTAGCATAATCTAATCAGGCAAATAATTTGATAGGAAAAACTTAAGGAAGGGAAACATGACCTCCAATGATTTTCCCTAACTCTTGAGTCTTGATCTTCTCTATACAGCAAATAGTCCCCACGAAGTAACTGGGTTGAAGGTCAGTTCACATGACCCACCCATAACCTCTTCTACTCTTCTTTTCTTCTGGGGGCAACCACAATGCCCACCAATCTCTCTCCATGGTGCCAAACCAGCTATCCCATGAGAGTAAACAACGTAGTCAATAGAAGCGCAGAGGGGAAACACCAATCTCTGGCTTGTCGAGTCATAAAACTGCATTATCTTCTTCTTCTTCTGAGTAAAACATCTGATTAATCTTGCTACTATTCTTCCCAACAATAAAAAAAAGTTCATCAGGTATCTTCATAAAAAAACATTCTAACTAATAATTCTTCATTTTTCTTCTTCTTTATTTCTGTTAGTTGTAATAGAAGGCCATGTTAGGGAGGTTATAGGGAAAAAGAGTGGCCAATTCCCACCCCATCACCCACCTAGATCATGACTAATTAACTTTTAAACTTTCTATTTCAAACAAATAAAAAAAAACATTTTTTTTTATTCAAACTTTTAAACTATAATTACTTTTACTTCATAACCTCAAAAGCTAATCAATAATTCTAAATGAAATTGTGATTTACTGCATCCTTGTTCCATCCGATCTGTTTGTTTATAACCTTTCTGGTAAAGTATAAAATTTTCAAACATTACTAATTCAAAAAAAATTAAATTCTGGTGTCCTTTGAGTTACAATTAACTTTACTATTTCTTAGCTTGAAATAATTTAAGTTTTCAGAACTATTTCATTGTCTAATTCACAACACTTAAAAATCAACTCAAAACAACAAATCATCAAAATCTATAAGATCATCTGACCTACCTATCAGTACTGTGAACTTGAACTGTTCGTACACATTTATAATAAGCTATTGTATTTAAATTCCAACCTAAATAAGGTTTAAAAAAAACTACTAATCCCTCTGTAAATTAAGAAAATTAACTTTAAAAATTAAACTTAAGGTATTAGTTCTTTTTGACAGCTACCACAACTCACTAGTTCCATTACATTACTATAACCTAAAAAGTTCTGTAAATAATGTTTATAACAAAAAAAAACTCCAGTTACTGTCTTCCATAAAAAAAAATAAAACTTTACATGACCTTATTAATCTCCACTTGTAAGTCCATGGCTGCCAGCTTTCTCTTCTCTTGAATCTTCAGTCTTGGCTCTTGTTTCAGTGATCTTGTATCTTGTCTCTCGAACTCTTGTCATCTTGTAAACTGGACTGCTGCTCAGCTCATCTTAAGGAATCTGTAACAGTTTCAAAAATACATGTTAATTTAAATTACATAATTCCTGTTCTTTGGTCCTAAAAAAAACAATTGTATTATTAGTACACATTACCCTGAAACAACATTATTATTCATTGTTTATTACTTAAAAAAAATGCTTTACCATAAAATCCTTTTTTGTTCTTTTCATTAGGCCTATTTATTTTCCTTCTTCTTAATTAAATTCTGCTTCAAATGTTAATCCTAACTTAAGACCTACCATCTATTTATTATTCATTACCTACATTATTTATGTTACCCTAAAATTCCCATAAGTTTCTAATACTTCCTATCAAAGACATTCTCTCTAAAAAAAAATTTACTTGTGACTCTTAACTTAACAAACTTAAAAAAAACTTTTACACTAGACTTAACTTATTATTCATTCTTAGTTACTAAATTTCTATATGTAAACTTTAGTACTTACAAACAAAAACTGCCTATTTCTCTCTACCTCTTAATCTCTTTCAATTATTACAATAATAATGTTACCTTGCATCTTTAAACTTTCTTCTTTTCAATTAAATTAGACATCTCATAACAATAAAAATTCTGCCTATACTCTTCTTATGGGTGTACAACCCAACAACAAAATTTCAAATTCTCAAGTTTCCTTATATTTAAATTATGCAATGCACATAACCTCTGTGGTGCCTGTACCCTTTTAGGCCTACCACCTTCTCCTCTCACAGCATGACTCTTATTCCTCGGGGTCTGTATTCACTGTTCCAAATCAAATATCTCAAATAAATTAAAAACAAATTTATTATTTTAAGAAAACAAAAATTTACATTGACTTTACTATGGAGCCTGGAAATCTCAATGTCCCACAGCAGCTAACATGACTAAATCCCATGGAACCCCAGGTTTACATAACCTGTGCCCAAAAATTTAAGCATACCAGGCTTTCCCTGCACTGGTTTTACAGCATCACACACTATTTAGGGCCCCTGATCTGCCATCAGTCCCAAGGAGTTTTCCCACAACCCCTCTCTACACAAGCGCCTACCGCATTCCTCTCAATTGGCTATCGGTTTTACGGCATTCTTTTGGGATCCGACCATCAAGTTAGGGCTAATCGAACATTAAACCTCCATACTTCCAAACTAATGTAAATCAATTAAATTTTCTCTGTAAATTCTAAAAATCAAAAAAAATTATTCCAACATGCCAAAGAAACTTCCAAAAAAAATTCATAATCTTATCTTCAAACCATTAAAATAAAAATAAATAGATTACTCTGTTTTCTCCTTAATAACTGTAAACTGTCAACAAATATCATGTCGTAAATTTTAACTATGCTTACTGACTCTTAATCATAAAATCTCATTTGTCCTAATTAATAAACAACCGATTTCCTTAAAATCTCACTGTATCTCTCACACTCAAACTTCACTGGCTGAATATCTCAATAAATTCAAAAACAATTATCTAAACTCTTAAAGAAACTCCTCCCCAATTATTCAAATTACTTCACCTTATTTTATTTCATTACTTAAAACACCTTACTCAAAAAAAAATTAATTAATTATCTAGCTATCTTCCATTATTATTTATTTACCGAACAAAACTTTCTCCTAAATTAATTTAGTAAAATTCAATTTCACATTAGGCAAGTACACTAACTCTCTACAGCAATGTTTCTCATTTCCCTCCTTCCTAACTGAATCCAATCTTACTTAACCTCCAGGGAATTTACCTCACAAAATAACCAAAAATTTCACTGTAGTGCCTATCTGCTATAGGCCCACTACACAGGGGGCTCTAACCCCACCAACAAACTTCATTGAAATGGTACCCTATCCCATACAGGATAGCCACTTCGGTACTACCATGGGGAACTCCTGCCCCAAACTACTCACAACTCTCAGGATTCTCCTGACCCTTAATTCCGTAGTCAGCCCATCTCCTATGGTCTGCGCTACAATTCCCTTTCTTCCCAGGGACACAACGCCTCACCTTAGGGTCCCTCGCCCTAATGAAAACATTAATTTTGTCTCTCTGTTCTTTTGGAGTAAATTCCCTCTACACACAAAATCTAGCCTTCCCAGTTTTCTTAATGCTTATCGATTTTATAGTGTACCTCCTTAATAATGTTTACAAATCCCAAAAAAATATTTTTAAAACCGAGGTAGAATTTAACTAACAAAAACATAAACAACTTACAACGAAACACTTCTAGCCTATACATCATACACTTCTTAAATTAAATTACTTACATACTGAAAGTTCCTCTTCTTCTAAAACACACTTAAATTTAAATTTATTTAACCAATAGTCTATTTTCTTATCGCTAAGTTACCGTACAGCTGATCAAAACAAGGTCACGGCCTGTCCACGTCTCCGTATGAGCCCGTGACGTCACCGAATTCCATCAGGTGCGCCAACCCTCGCTTGCGGTTCCTCCGTTCTCCGCTAGGTCTCAGCACCTCCCCGTCACGTGTTCACTCTGCCACGTCCACTGACGTGTCGTTCTGAAACAACTCTCAACATTTTTCTAATTAAAACAAAACATCACTATAAATTCTATAACTCTCTTTTACATAAACTCTCGTTTTCTCTTTAATTCCTTTCTAACGTTTATCCTTCCCTCGACTGATTTAATTCGTACGTCTCGTCTCCTAAGCGCACGACAGCAAAACAAACTTGACTTGAAAATAATTCCTATTTACGAAAAAAACTTTATTTTAAATTTTAACTCTCTTAACCTACAATCTTAAAATGAACTTCAATTAAATTAAACCACTTGCATTATCTCTAATAAGCATTTAACTTATAACGTATTCTCCTCACGTAATAATCCCCGATATAAATCTACAATAAATTCAACGACTTAAAACAACTTATCACTATAAACTTTATCCTTACAAGTATCCTCAAATAAACATCTGTTACGTCAAAAAAAAAATCTCAAAGACTTCCTCCACTATAGACTAAAATTCCGTAATCCTCTCCTCAAGTAAACTCTTAATAACCTGCTATCAGAAGCTGAAACTAACTTAATAATAAACATAAAAATCTACCTCTCTCTCTCTCCAGAAATAGAACCTATCCGGCGAACTCTACCATTTCTGTCTCGTGCACCTACCCGGCGCCTCCACCATTTCTGTCACGATCCACCTTCAGAGGGGGGGGGCGAGAATCGTAGCTCTTTACATAGAAACAACTCGCTTGGCATCAACTAGTCTTAACTTCATAAAATACTTTACTGTACCTAGGACCATAGGTTCGTCATCCCGTACAGGATGTCTGGTGAGAGCTGAACTAAGGAGATTTTGCAAAATAACATAATACTTAATTAAAATTATTTTATTCTTAAAGTCAAATACTCAACATCATTTTAAAGAACATTTAAATAGCGGGATTACAATTTAAAACAATAATCTCTTTACTTCCTTAACGATTGAACGACCTTACAAGAGAGAGAATGAGAGAACTTCACTAAACACTTCCCTAGTCCTTCCGAATACCTCAAATCATAATTAATACTTAAAATTAAAACAAAGATAAGTCCATACTCACATTTTCCGAAAAGCCTTTCTTGATCGATTACTTTAAAAAAATAACGTAGGGGCCTCTCCTGCCCTTGAAATCCCGAACGAACATTACATTTTAAAAACTATGACGCGTGACCCCTGACGAGGGCCATAGCCTCCGCCCGAAAGCTTGACGACTACATTATGACCTAACTTAAATTAAACGACTCGTGGCCTCTGGCGTCGACCATAGCTTCCGCCCGAAAGCTTGAATTCCTACATCACGAACGAACTAACAACTCGTGACCACAGGTGAGACGCATAGCCTCCGCCTGAGTGAGCCTGAATTCCTACATCACGAACGAACTAACAACTCGTGACCACAGGTGAGACGCATAGCCTCCGCCTGAGTGAGCCTGAATTCCTACATCACGAACGAACTAACAACTCGTGACCACAGGTGAGACGCATAGCCTCCGCCTGAGTGAGCCCCGAGTCACCAATCACTTGCGCTTAAATTCGCGCGCCCTGCCGCGCCTACCATAACAAAAGCTCGTTATTGAAGTCAAATTTACTAAACAACTAACTAGAACATCTGGGAAGACTACCCCCCCTCTACCCCAATGTGCAGGCCACACCGCGCGGCTTGTTACGACAGCGCGCCCCAGTAACCGCGGCCCGTGGCTGCGCCAGCGTGCGGCCAAACAAACAAACAAAATTCTGCAAGCCCGCAGCGCGCCGCGCCGGCCCCGTGCCCCAATTACATGGTCACGCCACTTGCGCTGACGAGTGAACAGAGCAGCCAGCCCAGAGTCCCGTCAGTAAAGTCCCTAAATTTGATTTCAACAACCCTGCAAAATTTCAACCCGCGACAATATGACCAATGTGCGCCCCAATGAGCATCCTTATTGCTGAATGTGGATCCAAATGTTTGTCTTAGATGACGATTGTGATCCAAAAGTCTGTCCTAGATGAATTTTTGTAATGAAATCTATAGTCAGGACTAAAGATTTGAGGTTCAGAACCTCTTAGTCTTGTACTAATGGTAAAACATTTTTCAGGGACGCTTGATCCTTAAATAAGCATAAAACATGCTTAGTTATTTGGTCTACATGCTTGTAATACAGCTAATAGTAGAGGAAAGTACCCAAAACCGGACTACCCCCCCCTAAAGCGGACCCCCGGTCTCCTGGCTCTGCATCTCCTGAACTCTAGTGGTACCGAGTGCAAACAGTAGTCCAGGCTTCTGCCACGTCGTAGCGGAGCGCACACCTCGCTCGCTTCAGTTGTAGCGTGTCCACCCGCCATTGTGTGTTGTGGCAGTGTAAAAAGTTTTTGCAGTGTGCTACATAATTAATCATTTCTCCAAGATATTGGCAGGTAAGCCTTTGTACCTATATATATATATATATATATATATATATATATATATATATATATATTTAATGGTAAGGCGTACTGTAAATGTTTTTTACCAAACCGTTTCATTTAGATGCTTGTTTAAAAATGTATTGGGTTAGCAATATGTTAGCTAAAGTCGCGCAAACCGGACCCCCTTCAGTTGCCTAAACCGGACCCCTTGTTCCCTTAACCGGACCCCTTACATATTCATGTCTTATGTCGGCTTCTATTTGTATATACTCTTATACTTTTGGAATTCTGTTGCAGATTCCAAAAGGATAATGGGGAAAATTGATCAAAGAAAGTGGAGTCTATCTAAAATGACTAAAGCTATTGATGCAGTTCGGAAAAAGAAGATAGGTTGGAAGAAGCCCAGTAAACAGCTAAATGTTCCGAAAACCACACTAATGAGGTTGTCCAACATGAAGTACGGTACACCTGAGGAAGCAGGAATGACAAAAAGAGGTAGACCTACAGTTTTGGGTGAAGATCTTGAAGATGAGCTTGTTCTATATTATCTTGCTATGGAAGCTTCTTTTTTTGGACTTACTCATAATGACTTGCGAAGAATGGCTGTACAATTGGCAGAGAGAAATGACATTGAACATCCTTAAAAGACGGAATTGCTGGGAAAAAGTGGGTAAAACCTTTTCTTAAACGCCACAAAACCAAACTGTCAGAAAGGAAGCCTACTGGAACATCCTACATCTGGGCTCTTGGGTTCTCCAAAAAAAATACAGAGAAATTCTATAATGTTCTGGAAAATATTTATGAGAAAGGTAAATTTTCTCCTGACAGAATTTACAATGTTGATGAGAGTGGAATTACAGTGGTACAAAGTAAAGTAGCAAAAGTAAAGTAGCCTTAAGGGTAAAAAACAGGTTGCTGCCTTGACATCAGGAGAATGTGGGGCACTTATAACAATTGTTGCTTGTATGAATGCTAAAGGCTCATTTGTACCACCTTTAGTAATTTTTCCGAAGAAAAATATGAGTGAACAGTTGAAAAAGGGTGTTCCACCAAGAAAAATCTTTGCAGCGCACCCTTAAGGGTGGATCCAAACCAACTCCTTCACTCAGTGGTTTCGATACTTCATCGAGTTTGCCCATCCTACAAACGAAAACCCTGTGCTGTTGCTCTTGGATGGCCACTTTAGCCACACACAGAATATTGATCTGATCGACTTGGCAAAAGCGAATAATGTTACCATTCGGTCGCTGCCGCCTCACTCCTCGCACAAACTACAACCACTGGATAGAAGTTTCATGGGTCCTCTCAAAGCTTATTACAGTGAGGAAATTAGGCAATGGTTAAGGCACAATGAGCGCGCCGTCAGTCCTTTTGATGTAATGGAATTGTTTGGCAAAGCCTATATTAGATGCCAAACTGCTCAAATAGCAATCAATGGATTTACAGTAACAGGCATATACCCCTTGAACAAGAAGCTGTTCTCTGATGCTGAATACATTGAAGACGCAAACAAAAAACGAGATTCAAGTTTCTATGAATCTGTGTTGAAGAAACAAACTGCAGAAAATCAGAGCTAACGAGAGAGCAGAGAAGAACGTAACACAAAGGAACCACGAGTTATTGTAGAGTTTGAACCAGGTCAACCATCAACGTCTTTGGCACGTCATGGTATCAGCTACAACTGAGGATCCTCAGAGTTCCACATATTCTAAGACAAGCCCATTTGACATCACTCCCATCCCAAAAATTAAAAAGAGGACCTCGAACAGAGGACGAAAGGCCTGCAGTTCTACAGTCATTACATCTACTTCTTACAAAACCCAATTAGTGGAAGCTAAAAAAGCAAAAGAAGCCAAGGAAGTTATCTTTAAAAGATTTGTGCAATGGGAGCGCATGACTTGATGTAAGTTTTTGGACATACGCCATTGCTAAGAACTTTTTCTGTTGAAGAAAAACTAATAAATAAAATAAATAAAAATACACAAGAAAGACAAAAAACACACAAAATTAAGCGAACAATTGCTGTTGTCAACAAGAATATAAACACCACAAAATATTCCGAAACAGAAATATGGTCAACAAACAAAGAAAAAACAAAGAAAAAAGTACTAAGTGAACAAAAAAACACACAAATGATGACAACACAAAAATATTGAAACCAAAATAATTCAGCACAACAGTTGAAACGAGACAAAAACACGACAAAACGAAAAGACAAAAAAATACAATAGTTTTACCAAAACAGAAACAAGCGACGTTTCGGGAACTGCTATCTGCTCCCGTCCTTAGGCAGAGACGCACATGGTACGGAAACACAGGTGCGACTCAACCTGCACCTGTGTTTCCGTACCATGTGCGTCTCTGCCTGAGGACGGGAGCAGATAGCAAGTCCCGAAACGTCGCTTGTTTCTGTTTTGGTAAAACTATTGTATTTTTTTGTCTTTTCGTTTTGTCGTGTTTTTGTCTCGTTTCAACTGTTGTGCTGAATTATTTTGGTTTCAATATTTTTGTGTTGTCATCATTTGTGTGTTTTTTTGTTCACTTAGTACTTTTTTCTTTGTTTTTTCTTTGTTTGTTGACCATATTTCTGTTTCGGAATATTTTGTGGTGTTTATATTCTTGTTGACAACAGCAATTGTTTGCTTAATTTTGTGTGTTTTTTGTCTTTCTTGTGTATTTTTATTTATTTTATTTATTAGTTTTTCTTCAACAGAAAAAGTTCTTAGCAATGGCGTATGTCCAAAAACTTACATCAAGTCAAGCCAAGGAAGAAGAACAGCAAGAACGAAATCATGGTCGACGCAAAAGGACTCGTGGCCGGGGACGTGGTTCAGGAACAGAGCCATCAAGAAAAGGAAAAGTGCTCGTGACAAGGGGTTTGAATTTTGAGAGGAATGTGAAAGAATCAAGCACCGAAGATGAAAACAGCATGTCCTCTGGAAGATACGAATTGGACATTCTGCCGGGAGTCTCCCCATCCAAAAATGATGATGCTTTGTGTATGTTTTGTGACAGGAAATTTACGAAGGATTCTAAAGGGGAACTTTGAGTCATGTGTGTTATGTGCTTACTGTGAGCCCATGTGGATTGTGCAGAGGCTGAACAGGACGTTTATATTTGCGACTTTTGTCGCTAAATGATGTAATTCTGTTTATAACTTCTGTTTCTTTACATTCTGTAGGTTTATTTGAAACTTAATCAGTAACTGTTTATACTACATATATTTTGAAACTATAAATATTATGTTTTCTTTGATTTAATACCAGTAGTATATAATAGGGGCAGCTGGGACTGGCGCTGGCGCGTGGTGTGTGGCCGGTGGTGTTTTCCGCCATCTTGGATTGTGATGTCACGGCGGCCATCTTGGATGGTTGTGACCTTGACCTTTGACCTTGACATTTGACCTTCAAAATGTGTCAAAATCCGCCAAAATTGGGCAAAATTTGCCCAAAATTCCTCAAAAATCGCCAAAATTTCAATTTCTATGAAAAAAAATTCCGCCAAAAAATCTCAAAAAATTCCACAATTCAAAAATTCCCGTTTTCGAGAGAAAAATTCCCGTTTCGAGGGAAAATTTCCCGTTTTTAGTCCTTAAAAATCCCAGCGGCTAGAAATGTCCATATGTAGGCTTAAGCATCCATGTCTACAGCCTACGATAAGCCTCTGACGTCATCATGGATTATGACGTCACCGTTGCAATTTCCGTTACGGCCGCCATCTTTAACTTTTTTATTTATTATCCGATTTTAATGAAATTTTTTTTAAAATTATAAAAATATTCATTTAATAAAATTTCAATAAATTTTTTTTAAAAATCATACATTAACGACACGGAGCTCGGAGTCCTCGGTTCAAACCCGACGAGTGCAAAAAAAATAAAAATGGCGACCGATCCTTCCCCCCCGCGGTGGCTGCAGGCATACTGACTCCCACCACTTTTTTTCAAAGCATTTATATCGTCAGGTAGTATGACGTCATGTCCGACATCTTGTCCTCGTCTGCTGGAAGCCATCATCAGTGTATCGTCGGCGAGAGTGCGCTGACGCCATGTTAGTTTAATTCTTATCCGCTAGAGTGCAGTAATCATTTATTATTGCTGTGACACCCGACATCTTGTCATTTGGCCGCCATCTTGAAAATCCGTAATTATTTAGCTAGAAATTCGGGAAAAATTCCAAAATTCATTAAATAAATTTGTAATCTATATACTGATTGATTAGGTCGACTAAGGTCCTTGGTACGATCTAGGACGATGCAAAAAAAAAGGAAATATAACATCAATTTAACATAATAGTAACAGGTTCGAAAATAAAAACACTGCAAGTTCTTTTACAAACATAATATTTATTACATAATTTCTATTTTACTACAGGATCACCTGCGAAGGTTAGCAATCTTACAAACATTTAGGTCCGCATAGGCGTGAAATGACTAATTCTTAGCTCCAATCGGTTTATACAAGACAGAGTCCAGCCAGATCCTTTACAGACATAGTCCTCCTCTTCTTGACAGAGTTTCTGGATACCTTGTTTAACAGTTTGCTTGATATCGTTAGAACTGTAAATTACTGCAGCCGATGTCTTGAATGCACACTTCTTCACTTTGTCATCGAACGGATAAGGCTTTCCATATATACAGTCCAACCACAAGTTATATTTCAAAGGTCCGTTTGTTGCTACGTCATCAGTAAGCTGATTGATTATGTCCTGTCTGATATCATCAAGAAAATTACAAATGTCCTTTGACTCACTTAACGTACTTGGATAATAGTAGTCTTTCAATGTTCCACGAAATGCAGACTGCGCCAAGTAGAAGCCATTATCGTTCACTTGTAATGCTCCGATCACAGTCTTATGTTTATTTTCATGTTCAGATGCCACAGCAATCGGTTGCTGCACATCAGTTTTTTTACTTGTACGCTCACGAGTCACCAATATAAACTCAGGAGTCGTAATTGCTGCAGGTAGTTCAGCAGTAGGCGCACTGACTTCACCTTTACAGTTTATCGAATGTTGGCGCAAATTATCAATTCGAGTAAACCATTTATGACACTCGTCACAGCGAAACTTCATGCGAGAAGGATTCTTCGTACATTTACTCCTCTCATGTCTCCGTACATCATGTGCAAATGCAAACGTCATGTCGCAGTAGCCACAAGGATGCCTAGTTGAAGACAAACCCGAACCAGATGTCGCTGTTACTGCAACTGAATCATTTCCAGGCATACTCTTATGCACATCAATGCATCGTTGTTGTATAGAAACCTTTACTTTCTGCCGCACTGCTGGTCCTTTACATGTCTCCAAGTGATGCTTCAAATTAGCATTTCTTGTAAATTGCTTGCGACACTTAATACAACCAAACATTTTACGATAAGGGTTCTTGGCACATTCTCTCTTCTCGTGTCGACGAGCATTGCTGATGTTTGAGAAAATCTTGTCACAGTAACGACATCGATGTTCGTTAGTTGACGATTCGCCATCCATTGAAGTCTCCATCGAGGGCGAAACAGCGTTCGTCGAGGTTTCCTGTACAGTCAGCACTACCGGCATTAAAGTCTCTTCTGCTGGTGGTATCACATCTGTTGAAATCCCCTCCAATGTTGACGTCATCGTTACCAACGGGATCTGCTCCTTCTCCGTCGTAGCTGTCGATAAGGTTCCCGTAGTCGATGGTACAACCTCCGAGTTCAACGTTAAAGACGGTAAAGATGCCATCGAGTTCGCAAGAACAGGTAATTACGCGATTTATGCACCAGATTAAACAATCTAGGTGATCCTTACACCGCCGTCGTCAGAAACAAACTGAGCGTCCTGCTGTCTAGGACGCGCTTATATACATGCACCGGATGGAATAATACGCTAGTCAAATCAAGAACAATTTATTATAATACTAGAGTGAAAACAACATTAAAAAAATAGAAGCACCATCAAAAAAAAAGGAAGCACACTTGGAAGCACCGACAACGAAAAGGCAGCACATTTGGAAGCACCGACAACGAAAAAGGCAGCACCATCATCGAAAAGGCCGCACATTTGTCATTGGCTCCAATATTCATTGGCTCCAATATTCATTGGTTCCATCAGTCTATTGATTCTATCAGTCTAGTGACTCCAACAGTCATTGACACCAACGGCCTTTTTCTTCATCAGCTCCAATGATATTTGGCTAGAATGCTACGAGTCTAAGAGACCATGAGACTACAATTCTACGAGTGTACAAGACTCCTCCAACTACCTTCAAGTGTATAAAGCTCCAAATGCTCCAACAGCTCCAACACGCAATGTACGCGCAATACATGCAATTTACACGCAATAAATGTAATGATTACACAGTACACACACAGGAAACGGAAAGTACACACAGTACACACAGGAAACTGAACGTACACACAGTACACACAGGAAACGGAACGTACACACAGTACACACAGGAAACGGAACGTACACACAGTACACACAGGAAATGGAACGTACACACAGTACACACACAGGGAACGGAACGTACACACAGTACACACAGGAAACGGAACGTACACACAGTACACACAGGGAACGGAACGTACACACAGTACACACAGGAAACGGAACGTACACACAGTACACACAGGAAACGGAATGTACACACAGTACACACAGGAAACGGAACGAACACGTAATATTCACGCAATTGACACACAGTACACGCAGAGTACACGCAATTTACGCAAAGTACACCCAATGTACGCAATGTACGCAATATATATGTAATGTACACACAATGACTACGCTTCGTTCGCGCAGGACAAGCATTTAATGAAAACGAAGCACGTTTGGACGGAAATTCTATAAAACGAAAGCTCATTTAACGAAAAGGAGGCGCATTCTCTCGTTCATTCAACTTGGTAGGATACGATCTTCAATGATAAGTTAGGATATAATCTCTCCAACAGTCTATGAATCCAACAGTTTATATTTCCATTAGCCATCAACTCCAACAGTCATTGACTCCAACAGTCATTGGCTCCAACAGTCATTGCCTCCAACAGACATTGTCTCCAACGGCCTTTTGGTTCATCAGCTCCAATGATATTTGGTTAGAATTCTACGACTCTAAGAGACTATGAGACTACAATTCTACGAGTGTACAAGACTCCTCCAACTACCTTCAAGCGTACAAAGCTCCAACTACTTCAGCAGCATTATGTTATAATAGTACAAGGCTACTTGACTACGAAGCTACAAGTCTACATGGCTCCAATTGCGGCATCTGTCTTCGGCTGAATTTTCTCTTTGGCTCCAACTGCTACAGCAGCATTATGTTATAATAGTACAAGGCTACTTGACTACGAAGCTACACATCTACAAGGCTCCAATTATCACATCTGTCTTCGTCAGCATTTTCTCTTTTGCTCCCACTGCTCCAACAGCATTATGTTATATGATTCCATGGATACTTTGTTACATAGCTACAGGTCTACGAGGTTCCAATGCATCATGTTTACGAAGCTTCCAGAACACAGGGTTACGAGACTGCGAGGCTACAGGACTACGAAGCTTCCAGGACACGAGGCTACATGGCTACGAGACTACATGACTCTAACTGATTACAATAGCACCACTCAGTGGTGAGAGTTAGGTTATCTCATGCAAAAGTACTTTATGCATGTAGTTCTGCTTTTCAACAACAGATGGCGCCACATGTTGCTTGCAGGTAAATCATATTTAGTTCTTTTATGCGGGATGCGGGATGCTCACTAACGATCGCAAAAGAAGGATGGCTTCGCTAGACTCCAAGGAAAAGGAAGTTCGTCTTACATGTTGGTGCTCCACAGATGTCTCATAGCGTAATATTAATTTGACTGAGTAATGATATTTGTCAATTCCACCTGATAAAAATATTGCAAGTTTTGATTTAGTAGCAGAAATTATCGAATTAAATGTAACTCCAATTAAAATGACATGTCTCAATAGACAAAAAAAAATCCATGCAGAGAGTGGTTCCTCAGAATAGTCAGAAACACTTGAAGAAACCACAGGAATGATTGCAAATACACGGGAAAAACCATCAAATTATTGACATTAATAATCAGGAGCACACGGAGAAAACCATCATAATATTGGCAAGAATAATCAGGAGCACACGGAGAAAACCATCATAATATTGACCAGATTAATCAGAAGTACTCGGAGAAAACCACCACATGTTTTCCTTGATATCATAAAATTACAGGGAAAAAAATATTTAAAAAAAATAAAAATAAATTAATAAAAAAATAAAAAAAATAAAAAATGCATAAACAGTTTCTGCTAGCTTGTAAACTTATCATTGTTGAGCAAAGATAGAGTTCTTGTACAAGCCAGAAACTGTTTATGCATTTTTTTATTTTTTTTATTTTTTTATTAATTTATTTTTATTTTTTTTTAAATATTTTTTTTCCTGTAATTTTATGATATCAAGGAAAACATGTGGTGGTTTTCTCCGAGTACTTCTGATTAATCTGGTCAATATTATGATGGTTTTCTCCGTGTGCTCCTGATTATTCTTGCCAATATTATGATGGTTTTCTCCGTGTGCTCCTGATTATTAATGTCAATAATTTGATGGTTTTTCCCGTGTATTTGCAATCATTCCTGTGGTTTCTTCAAGTGTTTCTGACTATTCTGAGGAACCACTCTCTGCATGGATTTTTTTTTGTCTATTGAGACATGTCATTTTAATTGGAGTTACATTTAATTCGATAATTTCTGCTACTAAATCAAAACTTGCAATATTTTTATCAGGTGGAATTGACAAATATCATTACTCAGTCAAATTAATATTACGCTATGAGACATCTGTGGAGCACCAACATGTAAGACGAACTTCCTTTTCCTTGGAGTCTAGCGAAGCCATCCTTCTTTTGCGATCGTTAGTGAGCATCCCGCATCCCGCATAAAAGAACTAAATATTATTTACCTGCAAGCAACATGTGGCGCCATCTGTTGTTGAAAAGCAGAACTACATGCATAAAGTACTTTTGCATGAGATAACCTAACTCTCACCACTGAGTGGTGCTATTGTAATCAGTTAGAGTCATGTAGTCTCGTAGCCATGTAGCCTCGTGTCCTGGAAGCTTCGTAGTCCTGTAGCCTCGCAGTCTCGTAACCCTGTGTTCTGGAAGCTTCGTAAACATGATGCATTGGAACCTCGTAGACCTGTAGCTATGTAACAAAGTATCCATGGAATCATATAACATAATGCTGTTGGAGCAGTGGGAGCAAAAGAGAAAATTCTGACGAAGACAGATGTGATAATTGGAGCCTTGTAGATGTGTAGCTTCGTAGTCAAGTAGCCTTGTACTATTATAACATAATGCTGCTGTAGCAGTTGGAGCCAAAGAGAAAATTCAGCCGAAGACAGATGCCGCAATTGGAGCCATGTAGACTTGTAGCTTCGTAGTCAAGTAGCCTTGTACTATTATAACATAATGCTGCTGAAGTAGTTGGAGCTTTGTACGCTTGAAGGTAGTTGGAGGAGTCTTGTACACTCGTAGAATTGTAGTCTCATAGTCTCTTAGAGTCGTAGCATTCTAACCAAATATCATTGGAGCTGATGAACCAAAAGGCCGTTGGAGACAATGTCTGTTGGAGGCAATGACTGTTGGAGCCAATGACTGTTGGAGTCAATGACTGTTGGAGTTGATGGCTAATGGAAATATAAACTGTTGGATTCATAGACTGTTGGAGAGATTATATCCTAACTTATCATTGAAGATCGTATCCTACCAAGTTGAATGAACGAGAGAATGCGCCTCCTTTTCGTTAAATGAGCTTTCGTTTTATAGAATTTCCGTCCAAACGTGCTTCGTTTTCATTAAATGCTTGTCCTGCGCGAACGAAGCGTAGTCATTGTGTGTACATTACATATATATTGCGTACATTGCGTACATTGGGTGTACTTTGCGTAAATTGCGTGTACTCTGCGTGTACTGTGTGTCAATTGCGTGAATATTACGTGTTCGTTCCGTTTCCTGTGTGTACTGTGTGTACGTTCCGTTTCCTGTGTGTACTGTGTGTACGTTCCGTTTCCTGTGTGTACTGTGTGTACGTTCCGTTCCCTGTGTGTACTGTGTGTACGTTCCGTTTCCTGTGTGGACTGTGTGTACGTTCCGTTCCCTGTGTGTGTACTGTGTGTACGTTCCATTTCCTGTGTGTACTGTGTGTACGTTCCGTTTCCTGTGTGTACTGTGTGTACGTTCCGTTTCCTGTGTGTACTGTGTGTACGTTCAGTTTCCTGTGTGTACTGTGTGTACTTTCCGTTTCCTGTGTGTGTACTGTGTAATCATTACATTTATTGCGTGTAAATTGCATGTATTGCGCGTACATTGCGTGTTGGAGCTGTTGGAGCATTTGGAGCTTTATACACTTGAAGGTAGTTGGAGGAGTCTTGTACACTCGTAGAATTGTAGTCTCATGGTCTCTTAGACTCGTAGCATTCTAGCCAAATATCATTGGAGCTGATGAAGAAAAAGGCCGTTGGTGTCAATGACTGTTGGAGTCACTAGACTGATAGAATCAATAGACTGATGGAACCAATGAATATTGGAGCCAATGAATATTGGAGCCAATGACAAATGTGCGGCCTTTTCGATGATGGTGCTGCCTTTTTCGTTGTCGGTGCTTCCAAATGTGCTGCCTTTTCGTTGTCGGTGCTTCCAAGTGTGCTTCCTTTTTTTTTGATGGTGCTTCTATTTTTTTAATGTTGTTTTCACTCTAGTATTATAATAAATTGTTCTTGATTTGACTAGCGTATTATTCCATCCGGTGCATGTATATAAGCGCGTCCTAGACAGCAGGACGCTCAGTTTGTTTCTGACGACGGCGGTGTAAGGATCACCTAGATTGTTTAATCTGGTGCTAAAATCGCGTAATTACCTGTTCTTGCGAACTCGATGGCATCTTTACCGTCTTTAACGTTGAACTCGGAGGTTGTACCATCGACTACGGGAACCTTATCGACAGCTACGACGGAGAAGGAGCAGATCCCGTTGGTAACGATGACGTCAACATTGGAGGGGATTTCAACAGATGTGATACCACCAGCAGAAGAGACTTTAATGCCGGTAGTGCTGACTGTACAGGAAACCTCGACGAACGCTGTTTCGCCCTCGATGGAGACTTCAATGGATGGCGAATCGTCAACTAACGAACATCGATGTCGTTACTGTGACAAGATTTTCTCAAACATCAGCAATGCTCGTCGACACGAGAAGAGAGAATGTGCCAAGAACCCTTATCGTAAAATGTTTGGTTGTATTAAGTGTCGCAAGCAATTTACAAGAAATGCTAATTTGAAGCATCACTTGGAGACATGTAAAGGACCAGCAGTGCGGCAGAAAGTAAAGGTTTCTATACAACAACGATGCATTGATGTGCATAAGAGTATGCCTGGAAATGATTCAGTTGCAGTAACAGCGACATCTGGTTCGGGTTTGTCTTCAACTAGGCATCCTTGTGGCTACTGCGACATGACGTTTGCATTTGCACATGATGTACGGAGACATGAGAGGAGTAAATGTACGAAGAATCCTTCTCGCATGAAGTTTCGCTGTGACGAGTGTCATAAATGGTTTACTCGAATTGATAATTTGCGCCAACATTCGATAAACTGTAAAGGTGAAGTCAGTGCGCCTACTGCTGAACTACCTGCAGCAATTACGACTCCTGAGTTTATATTGGTGACTCGTGAGCGTACAAGTAAAAAAACTGATGTGCAGCAACCGATTGCTGTGGCATCTGAACATGAAAATAAACATAAGACTGTGATCGGAGCATTACAAGTGAACGATAATGGCTTCTACTTGGCGCAGTCTGCATTTCGTGGAACATTGAAAGACTACTATTATCCAAGTACGTTAAGTGAGTCAAAGGACATTTGTAATTTTCTTGATGATATCAGACAGGACATAATCAATCAGCTTACTGATGACGTAGCAACAAACGGACCTTTGAAATATAACTTGTGGTTGGACTGTATATATGGAAAGCCTTATCCGTTCGATGACAAAGTGAAGAAGTGTGCATTCAAGACATCGGCTGCAGTAATTTACAGTTCTAACGATATCAAGCAAACTGTTAAACAAGGTATCCAGAAACTCTGTCAAGAAGAGGAGGACTATGTCTGTAAAGGATCTGGCTGGACTCTGTCTTGTATAAACCGATTGGAGCTAAGAATTAGTCATTTCACGCCTATGCGGACCTAAATGTTTGTAAGATTGCTAACCTTCGCAGGTGATCCTGTAGTAAAATAGAAATTATGTAATAAATATTATGTTTGTAAAAGAACTTGCAGTGTTTTTATTTTCGAACCTGTTACTATTATGTTAAATTGATGTTATATTTCCTTTTTTTTGCATCGTCCTAGATCGTACCAAGGACCTTAGTCGACCTAATCAATCAGTATATAGATTACAAATTTATTTAATGAATTTTGGAATTTTTCCCGAATTTCTAGCTAAATAATTACGGATTTTCAAGATGGCGGCCAAATGACAAGATGTCGGGTGTCACAGCAATAATAAATGATTACTGCACTCTAGCGGATAAGAATTAAACTAACATGGCGTCAGCGCACTCTCGCCGACGATACACTGATGATGGCTTCCAGCAGACGAGGACAAGATGTCGGACATGACGTCATACTACCTGACGATATAAATGCTTTGAAAAAAAGTGGTGGGAGTCAGTATGCCTGCAGCCACCGCGGGGGGGAAGGATCGGTCGCCATTTTTATTTTTTTTGCACTCGTCGGGTTTGAACCGAGGACTCCGAGCTCCGTGTCGTTAATGTATGATTTTTAAAAAAAATTTATTGAAATTTTATTAAATGAATATTTTTATAATTTTAAAAAAAATTTCATTAAAATCGGATAATAAATAAAAAAGTTAAAGATGGCGGCCGTAACGGAAATTGCAACGGTGACGTCATAATCCATGATGACGTCAGAGGCTTATCGTAGGCTGTAGACATGGATGCTTAAGCCTACATATGGACATTTCTAGCCGCTGGGATTTTTAAGGACTAAAAACGGGAAATTTTCCCTCGAAACGGGAATTTTTCTCTCGAAAACGGGAATTTTTGAATTGTGGAATTTTTTGAGATTTTTTGGCGGAATTTGTTTTCATAGAAATTGAAATTTTGGCGATTTTTGAGGAATTTTGGGCAAATTTTGCCCAATTTTGGCGGATTTTGACACATTTTGAAGGTCAAATGTCAAGGTCAAAGGTCAAGGTCACAACCATCCAAGATGGCCGCCGTGACATCACAATCCAAGATGGCGGAAAACACCACCGGCCACACACCACGCGCCAGCGCCAGTCCCAGCTGCCCCTATTATATACTACTAATACCTTATTTGTTATTTTACTCTGTGTTATTTTGATAGATTTTACAAGGGGTCCGATTTAGGCAACTATTTTTAAGATCGTCAAAGTGTAAGGATTTGGTAAATAATTTTTTTAAAGAAATTTTTAATTATATTTTCCAAAATTACAAATGTAAATGCTTTACAACTTAACAAAGTAAATATTTCATGCTTTAAAAACATATTTTTTACAGTTTTCTATGTGTTTTTATTAAAAAACAAAATGGGGGTCCACTTTTGGGCAATTTCCTCTATTTGTTAAGCTTTTCAGGTTATAGCCATACTGTAGGTCTGGTGTTTCGGAGACAGTTGTCGTGTCTGCTTGAAATAGGTCTTACAGTCAGCTTAAAGCGTGTTCAGTAAATCCACACAGAAGGTGTCGTAGTTCAGAGGTGCTTGACCTATATGCTTGATGTTGATAATAACTTGTTTCAAAGGCATACCAAGCATCGGCGATGAATCCTTTGTGGTTCAGAGATGCTTGACTTATATGCTGGACATTTACCATGACTTCTATGAAAGGCGTTATAAGTATCGACGAATATACTATGGCCTATATGCTTCACAGTGGTCATGACTTGCTTGAAAGTATCGACGAACAAGGTTTCATGGCAGGCATAATGATAGTACTGTGCCGGAAATTTGGTATTTCGACACTTTTTTTTTAATTTTACTATAATTTTAAATTATTTTTGAAAATTTTATTTGCTCTATAATTTGGTTACTAAAGGGCTATTTACACTTTGTTAGGCTGGTGTACTCCCCTAAGTTAAACGTTGTGCCAGTAGTCTGAAGCACCTTTCCCAGAGACGTATCTGATATTTTGCAGATCTAATACTTTGCTGGCAGCCAGCTTAAAATTTCCCTCGCTTACAGGCACGTCCCAGTCCTGTAACGTTACTTCACTTCATGACTAAAACTGCATACAGCAGCTCTGGACGAGCTGTTACCATTTCTCAGAGACGAGCTGACCATAGCTTTTACTGTCACGAATACGTATTAGGTTCACTCCCCTGGAGTCACGACATGGATGCTTGTTCCCAGCGTCGTTGCGTTTTCTCCCCCCCCCCCCCCTTACTCCACCCCTCTTCCCACTCAGTTCTAAGAATTCGCCTAAGGCCAATGACAGGTCAGAAACCCCAGCAGACAGCGACCGTCTCCAAGGACGCCTTGCATAAAAAATGTGTGTGCCAAGATGGACCGCACACGATACCTAGCGGCAAACTCGCTAACCGCCCAGCCAACTTACCCTGTAGGCCGCCAGAGTGTAGCACCTGACTGTCCCTTTAACCTTTGGTTTAAGCAGACGCCTTGGGCAAGTCGATTCTTTTTTATCACAGACACCCCTCAATAGGTTGCGCTAAAGTCGGCCAGTGCTACCAACTTCGAGGCATCAGTCAGAGTTTTTTTATGACTCCCACTCGGGAAACTTCGGAACCTTTCGGTCCGGACTCCCAGCCCCCTCCCTTCCACTTTTGATTCAAGATTTACTTTTAATTACGAGACGCGGTTCTCCGCGAGACACTTCGCGTCGCGACTGCAGACGGACCTTTTCGCGATTATCGGCGAGTCGACGAGACACTGCAAGACTTCCATCCGGCCGCAACCGACTATGTAGTCGCCTAAATAAGGGATGCTATCCCTATAATCTTTTTCAAGTAGTTTAGTCCGTCTGCATAGTACAAAACGTAATAGTTATTTTTCTTTTAATTTTTTTTGAAAAGATGAAAACAACCGCGCCCAGCCGCGTAATCGCGGGATCCAGTTCCTGGCTGGCGACGCATCGGTAAACGGAAGCCAACTCCCCTGTCTGACAGGGTCCGAGAGCCGGACGCCGAATTGGCATTTTCATCTCCCTTCCACAACAGGACACAAGCACCCTGGCATCATGTACCCGCGTGATCTCCGGGAAACGAAGCCCCGACCTCCGGTGCTTCTGTATCTTTTGACCCTTTTTTGAACTTTCTTTAAATTACGTCGTCAGATGCAGTTAATTAGATAAACATAATTTCTGGACGTTAAGTATATATCCTGGGATCGTTTAAACATATTTGTAATTTTTTTATTGGTTTATGTATTTTTTTTAGTAAATGAAACTTTTGATAATTCCATGTACGGCCGGCCAATTATTTTTTTTTGAATATACCTGAGAGCTTTTAAGAATGTAATTAATATTGTACGTTAATATTTTCTTGTATCTGTTATAAGTTTCCTCAGTATGGAGTAATTATATTTCAGACGGAATCACACCTTGTTTTTGTTCATTTCTAATAAACTGGTGAAACCTAAAGATCCACCCAGCAAGGCAAAGATGGTAATCAGACCGTGGTTTGCTGCTACAAAAATAATTGCAGTTAGCATGGTTTGAACCTTGCTACAGTACGTAGCATAATTATTCAGCTGGGGAAGTTGTTTTGTATAGAGTTATTGTTTGTGGTGAGGATGGTTAATATGCTTGACAATAGGTAGTGAAAAATAAATTAATTTTTATAATGATTTTTGTGGTTGGATTTATATTTTTTTCGCCGACCAAGGATCAAACCGAAAACATGAATCAAAAGAAAAATCAATACAACAGACCAATTTTTAAATGGTTTATAGATTTTTTTTGTAAATTTTTTTGGTTGATAATTACAAATTTTCAATATGGCGGATGATACGACAGCTGACGGTCTGATGATTGACAATACTACACTCTAGTGAGTATAACTTAAACAAACATGAGAACAAAGTATTCCAAGATGGCGACAGTGCACTTTAGCAGAAGGTGTGTGCAAATGCAACTCTAGTGTTCCTAGTAGCAAGCATTGAAAACAAATATGGCGGCAGCACCATCTAGCAGCAATCATTGAAAACAAAGATGGCAGTAGCGCACTCTAGCAAACTACATGTACAATATGCGACACTAGCGCTCTTATTAGCAAGCATTTATAACAAAGATGTCAACTCGGCCCCAAACAGGTGCTGCTATAAATCCGTCACATAAAAAAATTACAAATCCGAACGAGTTTTTTTATACCTTACATGTTAGTCTGGTTTATGTTTCAACGGCTGTGAGGTCAAAGGCCTAGGTTTTCCATATCAGAGGTCTGACATGTCATGGTTCGAATCACCTCGTTCCGATGTATGTTGTATGAAGAAATTAAATTTCATATCTCTATACGGGGCATAAAAACAATGGTAGTTAATGGAAGCTCGACCTTATATTAATGAGACAGAGCGATGCTAGTGCACTCTAGGAACAAACAGCAGAAAAAAATGATAGCAAAATCCATCAGAAGAAAATAAGATGGTTGCCTCCTTTTGACAAAAACAAAATAGCGGCCCCCAGCAGTCGAAAACCACATGGCGGCCTCCAGCTTACGTAAACGAAATGGCGGCTGTGAAATCATAATTTTATATGGCGGAAGGCTCTAGAACCCTAGATGGCGAAACACAAGATGGCGAAATTTTTTTAACTTAAAATGGAGGAATCCGAGATGGCAGTCAGCATATAAGTATTACAATATGGCGACCGAGGACAATGTCAGCCAATATGGCTGCTGGGGTCCAGGTAACCCCCTATATGGCGGCCGGGTCAAAATCAAAGGTCATCTAAGATGGCGGCCCAGACATCATAATCAAAAATGGCGTACATCAACACTGACGCCACACACCGACTCCAGGGCTCGGACATACTATTTATTATATGTTATGTCCATAAAATAATGTCCCAGTTATAAATTTTAATAGTATCAACTATAAGCAAAGTAGAGTTTTGGTTCAAGGTCACAATTAAAGAGTAACTCAGACAATTTTAGATAAGCGCATGCGCGAGTGCTGCTTTGTTGTTTTCACGTTTGCAGGGTCACCTACACAAAATTGCGACTCCTGAGCGTAAAGCGTTTTGTGTTCTGTAATTTGCTAACAGTAAATCTGTAATTATAGTTCAACGTGGGTTTCGTTTAAAGTTTAACTGGATGTGTGAAGTATAACTAAAGGTGCACATATTGAACACTTGTAAGAAAAACTAGGTTATGATACCGACAATTTGATGTCTGATTTGTTGTTAATAGTCTAAATTTAACTGTTATAATATACCATTGAAACTGGGACATTCTATTATGAAACTGGGATATTATTTTATGGACATCCTGTACTCTTCTAACGAATGGTAAAGTATTTTATCACGAATCCATGGTATCTCTCCAATATTTGGTTTGGGAAAGAAGTTAAATTCGCGGTAAATTTGCCATATTTGTATGGCAAGCGTTCATTGCATTGTTTAAAACATTACTAAAAAATTCAAGATAAACAGGGCGTTTCGTCGCTCAGTTCACTCACCTGTCCAGGCAAATAGTAGACAATGGGCGCAAGTGGAACACTACGTTTCGCAAAACGGTACGCTTTTCTTGTGAGAAAAAAAACCTTTCACTAACACGGCCTTCGCATTACTTCCTGTCGGCATTGTTGAACTGTGCTGGTTTATCAGACCGGTGCTTGGAAAGAATACCGTGGACTCTTGCGAGCTGCGGCATATATTGCACAATAATTGCTTCATAAGCATTTTAAATAATCGATAAAAAGAAAAAAATCAATTTAAAATTCCAGAAAAATTTTAAATGCTAAACAACATTTATGTATATGAATTATATTGTCTTTACTAATTACATTTTTATTTAGTTTTCCTACAGCCATTATCGCCATTTTGTAGTGTAACAAAATACTTACATTTCTATTTTGAGTACAATTTGAATCGAATTTTCGTGACTATTATAGCACTCGCCGCTACACTTTTTAGTAAAAGTAAAAGTTCTGTGTTCCTGGTTAGAGACTAATAAGTAAATTACTTCTAATTTCGCGTTCCTGAATAAACTAGAATGCTCGGTAAACCTTAACATTTAAATACATATTTAGACAATATCTCTGCACCACCTTATTATGAAGAACTTCTTCGGGCATGCATTTTATGGGTTATCCAGTCACGGGAACAACCGAAAATGAAACTTCTATTGAGGCCGTGTCTCGATTGGCCGAGAGAGTGCTATTTCGTGTTCTCGCCCTCGCGTTCACGTCGGAACCACGTCAGAGAGAGGACTCTCTCCATGTCTCGAATCGACTCGAAGAACGCGAAGGAGCACGACAATGTATCCCATAGTTCGTACCCTCCCAATGCAATGAAAATGTAAGGACTTATTAAGGAACCATTTACTTCATCACCTTCATCATTATCAAAGGTAGAAAACTATTTGAAATATCACAAAACCCCTCAAGAAAATAATAATATAAAATAGTTTATGCACAAAACATTATTTCCTTGGTTATTTCAATTTATTGTCTATAATTATCTCTGGAACACATATCTAACTGAAATTTTAAGCTGTAACATTTAATTTGATCACATTTACATTTGCTTTATAAGTTCAAAGTACGACAGTAAAACACACCTTCAGTTCAAAGGTGAGTTACTAAATACAAAAATATAATTCAATTTTTTAAAATCTAAACACGTGGCCCGAAATTCGCCTATTGCACTGCGCATGCGCAAAGCGTTTTTTTTCCAAGTCGAAAACAAAAAAAACACAATTAAAATACCACCATTTAGCCATTATTTGCATGCTATCGGTCTTTATTAAGGAGTTTTAAAGGCTTCTTAGAGAAATGTAAGGACTTTTAAGGGTCCTTATACAACTAAAGACAAATTAGGGACTTCTTAAGGATATTAAGGAGGCGTACGAACTCGGTATACCCTCTAGTGCTCTCTCGCTCTCTGATGCCCGCCATCTTGCCCTAAAACTTCAGGTTAATAGATGCGTGAATCGGCGGAAAGTGACGCTGATGGGTTGAACTCACCGTCATCGCCAGGGGAAGGTGTCCATAGCGTGGCTGTGGAATACTAGGCGAGATGATACTGCAGTGGCTTGCCGTTGCCTTTCGCAGCAAGGAGTTTCAACCCCCGAATGAGATTTTCCTCACGAGAAATATAACCTAACCCAGCCGGGAATCAAACCCGGGATCCTTATCTCACCAGCCAGAGGCTCTAACCATATTTCAATAGCGGGTTTTATTCAAGTCTTATATAATTTAAAAGTAAGCATCGTTGTTTATTTTGCCTACTTATGCTTCGAGTACTCAGGGACAACAGTATCGACCTCTACAAGCTGCTTAAAATTTGAAACTAAGCACTGTGGCCTCTTAAATTGTTATTTTAGTTGTTGAAGTATGTGTACGCAAGACTAGAGTCTATATAAAACATTTCACCATCTGGGTCTTCATATTTTTTTGTTTATTTTCCATCGAGAGAACGCATTGTCCTAACGGGAATTCGCGAGATCACGAGAGAGCACGAAACAGTCATCTCGCGAAATGATGCGAAAGAGCTCACTCTTTCGCTCTTTCTCTCTCTCTCTCTCCTCTCTTTAAACAAAGATTTGGCCTAAGTGAGCATGCCACAATACTCTAGAAAAAATATTAGTTATGAATAGCCAATATGCCTGTCCCTTTTTTAAAAAAATAGATAATGCGTAGCCTGATTCTGGCGATAAAAAATGAAACAAATCGTAATTCAAAATACTTTTATAGGGAAACCTGTGAAGGAATTGTCCTGAAACAAGATCACTGGCGTAAAAATGCAATAATTCAATAGCAAAAGAGACGAAGCGTTCTCTGCAGAAACAAATGTACGTTTCCCAAGGAAATATAATGGAAATTTAGTTGCTAAATTCTGTTATTGTATTGCAGCAAATGAAATATTGTACATTTTCTAACACTACGTATATGTGAGTTAAAAAATATATATGCTGTAACTACATATTAATCTTAATTTCGAAGACTATTAAACTTGCTCCTTCATATAAACCATTATTTTAACATTCGACAGGCTTCAGTCAAGACAGTCCATATATTCAGAGATTTTCAAAGAACATAACATAGTGTATATTGAGAATATTATTATAGGTGCAGTCAATCAAAAAATAATAATCTAATTTGTAGCAGTCAGTCACTATGAACTTCAGGTATTAATTAAAATTGTGCTGTAACAAAGCCAAATTTGGAAAATTAAACGATAGAACATTGTATTGCCTAAAAGCCACTAAAACCAAGATGACGCTCTTCAGTTCCTATCTCTCCCCCTCAAATAAATCCTGTGCTTGTCGTCTGCGGTACCTAAAACTGGAGTGAAGCTCGTTATGAGTTGTCGATCAGTGAAGACTCCCTTTTCTCAAATCAGAACGTAACTAAATACTGGACTTGATATTTGAAAGTCAAATACGGTAGTGCTTTCCTTGAACTGAAAACATAAATGAATCCAACTTAAAACTTAAATGAAAATATAGTTCGTCACTTAAATTAAGTTTTCCACTACAGTTCTCGGTGTCGAAAATACCAATGCAAAATAATAATATCCTTTAAATGTTGTGAATTTGAAACGGTCGAAGGATAAATTCAATTAGTAGACTTGAGTGCAACATTTATGTCAAAATGATTTTCTGTATAATGCACACAAAACCAATGCTACAACAAAACAGTATACTCCCTAAGAAAAAAAAATTGCAAATACATGAACAAGTTTTCAAGTTTGTCATCCTTGCCACAAATGTTATATGTTTATTTAGCCACCGAAATATAATGCTGAAGTTTTTTTAAATCAAGATCAATGTTCAAGCCTACCCTTTAGTCATTACTGATGTGTAAAATGCAATGTATCCTACATAGCATCTGTCAACTCATTATGCAGAACTTTAGCCTGGGTCTGGTCAGATCACCTGCCCGTCATACAAGGCGATCCGGGCCAAACACGAACCTTTCGCAGGTGGGAAACGTGGAGGACGCGTCGCCGTGAGACAGCTTGGTTTTCCCACCCCCCATTAATCCCATCAACGTTCCAATCTCAACTTATCAGCCCTCGTGGTCTCAAATGACCACCGTGTCAACTAGACGTTACGACCGACTTCATTCAATTACTACAGTCAAGTTTTAAGTATCAAAAAAATATAGAGTTAAACTTAAAAATTAAACTCAACTAAACTTAAAATGTAAATTCAGTTGTTTAAAGTTCTAGTTCAGGTTTCCAGATTGGAGGAAAGCGAACAATTTCGTATACTTCTACCTTTCTTTAAATAGTAGGCTACTATTAAATATTTTTTTGATGACCTGAATTAGAACATAATTTTAAGGAATACTCACGTGATAATTCGATTCGTATGAGATTTTTTAATAATAATTCCGATATGTTAATAAAAACTTAAAATTGGACTACATGTGGTGTTAAAAGAAATATTTCGGCAATTCGTTTCAAAATGATTTGTTTGTAATATTACAATATTTTTCTACTGCGCAGTTATTTTTGTCACATCGAAAGTTAATTATTTTATTTCTTTTTATCTCACACAGGAAATAACATAGTCACTCAATCTGTACAAGATCCAGAAAACCTTTATTAAGATAATTATGTATGCACTGCTGTGGTGCTCAGTTCATCACACACAGCCCTGTATAGGTGGGCTCTGGGTGAGCATCTACACAAACAGTTGTCCCCACTTAGCCAAGGCACCGGTTACAAGGAGCCGCGGGTTCGATCCACCGAGGTAGCAGCAAAAGATGCGTGTTTCGGCAAACTTTCGTGCACCAACTTAAAATAAAATAATAAACAATCAAAGCTTACCAGTGTAACGAAGTCTACACATTTATAATACACAAGGAAATACAGCAAAAATATGTTTTTCACATTAATATGTTCCTGAATTAAAGTGCTTTATTTTGTAAATTTCAACTAGTTTCAAACAAATATTTTGTAAAATATACTATTTTTTTACTATTTAAAGAAAGCCGTCACATAATTGCTTGTGTCCTTGCGCAAGCAGATTTTAACACTAATTTCTAAAAATAACTAGCGAATAAAAATATTTAACAATATGGAGGGTCGTACCCAGCCAAAGTTAAAGCTGATAGTCTATAGAAGTTGTTTCCCATAGAGCCAGCAAGCATGACATTCGGAGACGTAATACGCCTGAAAAAATATAATTATCGACATGCTTAATGGCCTAGAAAATATAGTGGTGTAACTTTTTTCAGACTTGGTAAATGTGAAATCAAACACTGCCTTTTGCAATGAGTAGCCGCAAATTTTGTAATGAAGGCGAGAGTATATCACACGCATTTTCTAATATTTTTTTTTTTTAGCGATATTGTCATTTCTCTGTATGATATCGCCAGATATATTCAAGTTCACATTTATAGCACTCGGTTGCTTTGAAACTGATGGTCAATGGGGATAAGGCGCCGCCATATTGGTTTTACAAACATTAAGCTACAGAGTGCAAGACAATGCATCGTTCGACATGGCTTATCGCCTATATTTGGGCACTTTTTGGTGTGAACATTTGCAGACTGGTGTAACATTTATGGTAGTTGTAGCTGTCTCTGTCAAGTAATTATTTATTTTCTCCCGACAGTCCCCGTTTATCAGTCTATAACGAGGCATGCAACTTTAAGATTATAGAAAAAATATTAAAACTCAAAGTGACAGGGCCTGATCCTCTTAATAACGTGTCAATTACTTTGAAAAGGAATCTTCATGGAAAATAATGATGACAAATTACGTGGCTGTTTACGTGTAAAACAGAGGCTTTGTGAAAATTGCTATGGACCGAGTTTTTTTTTTTTTTTGTGGCTGGTTTATGACTGCATGACTGCGTCTCATTATAGTGTCCCTCCTTGGATGAATCCCGAGTACACCACTGGTCTTGACCCTCTTGCGCAAAACTGTTCCAACTTTCCCGTTTGTTCCGATCGGGAGGAGCGCTCGCGGGGGGACGGACAGACGGACAGACGGACAGACGGACAGACGGACGGACAGGCAGGTCTGCGGACCGCGACGGGGGCCGGGCGGGGTGGGGCGGGGTGGGGCGCGGCCCGCCGTCCCTCGCGGAGTCCCCCGGAGACCGCAGTTGTCGCACGCCGTCCACCGAGGGCTCCGCCGCCGCCCGACCAACTCGCAGGTGGGTTATTTCACACTTAACTATAATTGCGTTTAATTCAATTTCTTTTTACGTGAACATACCTTATAAATCGGGATTCCAGTATTAAAAGTGGAGTGCAACAAAAATACTACATATTTTGAAACGTTATAACATATAAATCGGGCTTAGTATATTCGAGTTGTGCATATATACAAGGTAAGTCTGAATTCGACCTACAGACTTCGGCTACAGGTTCATCACGACAAAATAAGTTGAAAACATCTGTCTTATATATTATTTCTCTAGCCTGTTTTTCCGTCGGTCCGCGAGATCTTCCTTATTCCTTTATCAAATTTCATGATGTACCCCTCATTTTAAAGCTTATCGCGCCGGCTAATGACGAAAAATAGAGGTCTAAAAATGTACCGCTTCTCTTAAATTTGAGATTTAATATCATCTAAAAAGAGGTCCTATAATTGATGCGTCGATTTTTCGATTGATATCAAATCGGCTCGATACATATCGAATCAGATATCCACTTGAAACATCAGCGTTTATATATTTCTTTTTCAAACTGCATTTCCGTCATAATAAACAGAACTTATGATAAAGAAATCTTAGAGGATCCTTCAACTTAACCAAAAAATTCCATCAAAAAACCACTTAACCAAAACTTCTGGCACGTCAGACTTTTCTTATGAGTAAGTACTTTTGAAATTACTGTTGACATTTTGTATCACAAACATAACCTCTTACATTTACTTCTCATAGCATCAGTTAGTATTGAATATACGTACAACAAAAAAGTGAACGATGATCACATCATCACTTCCAACATTGTATTTAAAGAGGTTTTGTAAACGCGTTTATAATTGGTATGTTTGAATATAATACTTCTGTAAAAAAAATGTGTAACAGCTATTTGTACTGATGTGTTCGATTGCATGTCTTCTTATGTACCAACACCCGTTTACTTTTTACATTCTTCTTCAAAATGTCATTTTTCCCAAATTTTTAAAGAATGGAATGCCACACAAAACGATTTGGTGCGCAGTGCGGAATTCCGCACGGGTCGACTAGTATGACTTTTAGTGTAAAATGCTTACGAAGTCTGGTATACAATTTTGAATTGGAGCTGAAAAAAATTGTTATTGTAATTAATAGAGCAAGTATTTAAGATGGAACTCTGAGCGTCTGTTTTATGTTTAATTAAATCGGACGCTCAGTACCTATCCCAAATTAAATAATTTATATATTATTTAAAATAAAAATGTAATTCAACCCCAACTTCAAAGACGTATGCCAGACCTGGGAAGAAATTTAAACCAAGGTTTCCAAACTTATTTTGTCGTAATGAACCTACAGCCGAAATTCAGACTCATTCTCTATATATGTAAGGTCAGGGTTTACGCATGCACCATTATAACCAGTTATTGTAAACCTATTTACAGGTCACTACGAGTAATAGAATGTATCTCGAACGTTCGATTCCGGTTGACTCATCTGCTTGGAGAGCATAAAATGATATTCATTTTTTGCCGAAAATAGTAAACTATTGAACTATTTAAAAACCGTTTGAACATTTTAAAAAAAGCTAAACGAATAACAACTATGAGACATATGCTCATACATATTTAATAATGAACACCTACTAGTAACTATCTTGTTTTAATGCTAAAACCAGCGAACATAATTCTTCATACTATTTGGTTTTCTTCGGGTTTATTTACAGTATATTAGCGAGAAATCTGTGTTACAACATCCATGCCATCGATAATGTTTACCACTTTTTGATACTCTTTAATATGGCGAAAGCTGCGCTATCTCTCTTTTTTTGTTGTTCTCAGTATGGTAGCATGAACAGAAAGATGTTGTCTACCAACAGACCATCCTGAATTATGAGTTATGTTTGTAGGTTATGTTTGTTATACAAAATATCAACAGTGATTTCAAAAGTAATTACATATAAGAAAAGTCTGACGTGCCAGAAGTTTTGGTAAGTGGTTTTTTGATGGAATTTTTTGGTTAAGTTTAAGGATCCTCTAAGATTACTTTATCATATGTTCTGTTTATTATGACGGAAGTGCTATTTAAAAAAAATATGTAAACGCTGATGTTTCAAGTGGATATCCGATTCGATATTTTTAGAATCCGATTCGATATTTTTCGTATCCGATTCTATATCTATCGAAAAATCGACGCATCCATTAAAGAACCTCTTCTTAGATGACTTTAAATCTCAAATTTAAGAGAAGCGGTACATTTTTAGACCGTGTGTCTATTTTTCGTCATTAGCCGGTACGATAAGCTTTAAAATGAGGGGTACATCATGAAATTTGATTAAGGAATAAGGAAGATCTCGCGGACCGACAGAAAAATAGGCAAGAGAAATAATATATATAAGATGTCACAATTCTAAAACTTTTTAAGAAATTCGACACAGAAATAAAGAGACATAGATTTCTCCACGACAAATGTTAATATTGTTACGAAGTAGCCAGATGTATTGTCTTTCAACTTGAAAAGTTTCAATACTGCAATCCGTTTGGTTCTCATTTCGAGTTGGCAGCCAAAAAGTTAATCATGGCGAAAAAATGCACCCTATAATTTTTAAAATGTACGTAAAGTTTTTTTTTAGGAATATTATTCGCTAAAAATTTTAAATAAACATTTTTGAGTCATCTCTCTTACACCTCGAAATTGTATCTTACAACACGTTTCATGGTTTTCCTCGAAATAATTAAATTCATAACGGTATTTCCAAAACGTTTTCGAAAACAATTAAAAAAAACTGCATACTTATCAGTGAAATTTTAGATGGTCAGTAAATAATAACGAGAGAACACGAAAATAAAACGATAACCATACCCCGTATTTTCCAGATTTTTAAACATTTCCTGTTTTATTTCAGTTTTGAATTTTATCAAAGAGTTTCAATGATTGTTCTCGAAGATCCATTTGAATTTCATAATAATTCTTGATTTTCATGTTTAAATTTTCTCCCCGCATTTCGCTATACTTTAAGGTATATTTTTAGCGTTAGAATAGATTTTAAAAAGCTAATTACATAGGGATATAATTTTCATTCACAACATACGAGTGTGTAGTATTTGAAGATTGTAAAGGAAAATAGTATTTTAGTCACTGGTTGTACCTGGATGTATTTTAAATAACAGTTTTACGATCCCCCCCCCCCTTTTTTTTATTTTTTGTCCGAGAAGAAAGCATGTAAACGAATGTTTGGCTGAAGACGAGATGCAGTTACTTAGGTCACAACTTACAAGATACAATTTAAAACAGATTTGTATGGATGGCTCACATACTTTTATTTTTTGAGTTGTGTTTAACACTTCCAAGATGGAGGAGAAGTAAAATGACACAGGGTTGAAAAGTTGAGTCGCACCTGTGTTTCCGTACCATGTGCGTCTCTGCCTGAGGACGGGAGCAGATAGCAGTTCCCGAAACGTCGCTTGTTTCTGTTTTGGTAAAACTATTGTATTTGTTTGTCTTTTCGTTTTGTCGTGTTTTTTTGTCTCGTTTCAACTGTTGTGCTGAATTATTTTGGGTTCAATATTTTTGTGTTGTCATCATTTGTGTTTCCCCCCCCCCCCCCCCCCCCCCCCCCCCCGTTCTCTTAGTACATTTTTCTTTGTTTTTCTTTGTTTGTTGACCATATTCCTGTTTCGGAATATTTTGTGGTGTTCATATCCTTGTTGACAACAGCAACTGTTTGCTTAATTTTGTGTTTTTTTTTGTCTTTTTTGGGTATTTTTATTTATTTATTTTATTTATTAGTTTTTCTTCAACAGAAAAAGTTCTTAGCAATGGCGTATGTCCAAAAACTTACATCAAGTCAATTTTGAGGCAGTCTGTATAAGAAATAAGTGTTAGGGTCAAGTTTCAATGAAGTGTTAAGTGTAAAGTTCACGACCTTTAAAATCACCTCATTCTCAGTAAAAAGTTCGTAAACTATTTGATTTCCCTGCTGTCATTTTTGTAGATTATAAAACGCTAAAAAATGTAACGAATTTCAATCGCTTATATTGTTTTGGCATACAGTTGGCAAAGTCATATTTCAAAAAATGGAGGAGTGTAAACGCAAGTACAAATACACATGTTGGGTGCATATCATGGAGATCCAATAAGTGGGTTCGCATACTATGTGACCGCAAAAAAGAATTTTAAAACGTTGAGACGTCATCGTTCCGTTTGCGATATATTTATTTAAATTTTGTAATAAATAAAAATTACGAATCAGTGAATTTACAGTATGAGTTATCATGGGTCATATTTCAAATAATACTAAAAATACAGGAATAATAGTATTATGCTTTTTGCACAATAACGAAAAATCTAAATTAAGCATCATGCAAAAGAAAAAGAAAGAAACGGGCCCTTAGAATGCAACTCTTCAGTGTCATAATTCCTGAAGGTTTCATGAAATAATACCTCACGATACAAAGGTGACAAAATGCAGCCGTGAACGAAATTAGAGGAAGGGTAGTGTAGACACACCAAATGACACGTCTTTTCGACCACGTATCAAAGACAAATAACCTGTCCTACCATTGAACTTTCTTAGGTAACTATAACTGTAACCCCTGCTTCATTTTTGTTACACATGTACTAGTTTTATTTTATTCATCGACAGCCGGGTCATTAAAGAAGGGAACACAAACAACACAATGTGGGAAATCGGAAATAAATCAGCCTTGGTACCTCGGCAAGAAATCATGCCAACACTCACCGGGAAGGATTTTGGAGAACCATGTAAAATCAAAATCAGGATACGTTATTTGAATGATTCTTACATTGGGGAATCATAACTTGAAATAATTTAATGGACAAACGCCATTGCTGGATTACACTGGTTGTTATAGAAAAACCTCAAGAATGGACGACAAAAATGAATACATAAAAACCACGGGAAACAAGACAACATTAGCCGATGTCAAATGTTACATGCCTAGACAGCACAGAGAAATGACTAGATTCCTTCCACGGGAATCTCTGTGCTGTCTAAGAAAGTAACATTTGACATCGGCTGATATTGGCTTGTTCTTTGTGTGTTTATGTATATTCATCTTTGTTGTCCATTCTTGAAGTTTTTCTATGACAACCAGAGTAAACAAGCAATGTTGTATGTCCAAGAAATTGTTTTAAAACTCGTTTCCTGCAAAACACAGCCTGAAAACAGCCCATGACGGGCATTCACGATGGCGAAGCGAAATTGCATTTTCCTTTTAGGGTGCAAACCTAGATATCCGTTGCGTGAATCGTCTCGTTCGGCCTGTGCTGTACTCTGCGGTAACTTGGCCAGGTAGAAAGCAGCCACCAGTTTAGTCTCATAATATATTGTACACGTCTCACGAGTTTTTTTTCCCCTTCTTCTCGGCAGTTTTCGTGCACACTGGTACTTTTTTGCAGCCAAATTGCCAGTCATGATATACTTTCACCGCGGCAGGTAAAAGAATAAAAAACTGTGCAGACTTGCTACTTCTCTGACAGAAGCACTTGTCGCCCTGGCACCACTCGTTTCGTTTGGAATGTAATCCTGGTACTAGCGTTGCTGTCACTAGGTTCTACGATGATTCCGAAAAGTAATTCACTACAACCATCTAGAGACAGTTGTTTTACCATGACCAACATTCACAGGAGGAATTTTAAAATACATTTCGTCAGACACTTCGAAATCGTGGCAACTCTTCTAAGTAACCAATAAGGTCAAACTGTACATCACTGAACAACAAAAAAAATCATTTTTTACACATTCGGAGTCAGTGTCTAGGAATTACATCTCCAACCGTTTCGTATAGTTCCGATTTCCGGCCAGAATTGGTATTTTTCACTCGCAGGAAAATGTCCTTTCTGGGTTGAGGACTGGGTGTAAGGTTATACCTTCGAATCCGTACTGCAGAAGGCAATGACACATGCCTGCAGAATCATCTTGATGTGAGAACCTCAGGTCGACGCATTTCCCACCCACGCGCCGCTATCTCACCACTTAGCTCGCAGTCAAGCAATATGACTTATCATCCTCATACACATGTATCTCGATAAACACGCTTTATCTGACAAAACTATACATTTAAGGCTGGGTTTCACGCTTCATGTTGCGTTTTATTTTAATTTTCTCATCACTCACTATTAGTTAAGGGCTATTTATGTAATTTTACACTATAGCTTTCTTGCAATCGTTGTGCTGTCACAAATATTTTCAATGGATATTTACCAAGTGTAATATGTTGGGTATACAATTTCGCGCAAGTGTTCGTAATTATTATCACTTGTGCGACATTTTACAACCATTATATTACACTTAGCAAATATCCGTTGAATGTATTTGTGACAGAACAACTAATGCAAGAGCTGTAGTGTTAAATTTACAGAAATAGCACTTAACTAACAGTACTGATGGAAAGAAGACATGGCGTGTGAAAACTCGGTAGACCGACAAAATCGGGATAAGCTGAACAGTTATATGTAAATGACAGCTGATAAAGATGTTTTAATAAATTTAACTAGATGGAATTCCTAACTCTCTGTTGGCGAAAATTGTGCTTAAGAGAGATCATGAAGTGATCAGCTCGCAAGTGAGTTCGGTTCCACATCAGCGGAGAGACGATAGCGGCGCACCGAGCTGACTTAGCAGGATCATTTTTCAGTGGTTTGTCATCGGCTTCCGTAGTATGGAGTTGATGAAACAACTCACAACCCGTCCTGTAACCAAGAAGAAAAATTTGACACAAGTGTAAAATCTCCATACAAATGCATTTTTTTAAAACCGAAAACCAAATACCGATTGATCACCTGGGTTCGAATTTCAGCGTTCCCACACTTTGACGTCAGCCAATTTCCCCGAGCTGTCCTTGTTGTCCCTGACCCACCAACATATTTTACTTGTTTCGTCAGTCTATCTAGCTAGTTAACGGATGTATTACAATACACATTGTCATCAAAACATATTTAAATAACATACATAACTATAAAATGTTTTACTGGAAAATGAAGCCACTGTTTAGATTGTGATCGATCATTTTTAACATTACGTGAATAACACTGCCACTCTGAAAAAAAAAAACATTTCTTTCATTAATACTTTAAACAAAACATTACTGATTGTGATCAGGCGAAAAATTACGTAAACTTTTCTTTTGTTGATTGAGTGTCGTGTCGTTCAATGTGCATAGTCAAGTCTGTAGTCAGCTCTGATTATTTACAGTTTCAAAACCTCATGGTCTTGATAAAAAAAACTAAGGGATTGTTGGTTCTTTAGTAAGCGTAATACATGCTATGTTAGTATATTTACTTGTAATTGATTTTATCAATACTGCAGGCCTGACAATATTCAGAGTCTTTGTCTTATCTGTTTGAAATAAATTATATTTGTTTGAAATATATAACAAGTGTCAAGGAAGAAGGAAAGCAGGCCTTTTGGTCTTAAGGCACTTGGTCTATACGCCTAAAATTGTACTTGACCTTGTTGGAAGGTATTCCAAGTATCGAAAAATTAGGCTTCCGTGGTAGGCGCAAGGACAACGTATTTATTTCGTCAGATAGCTATCTTGTATAGAGTCGTTTTTTGTAGAGAGAATGATTAATAAACTCTTCGAGAGGTAATGGGAAACAAAATTTAAAAGTTATTTTAAGCTTTAGTTACTCTTATCACTGGCCGGAATCGAATCAAGTACGAAAAGTATATTGAGTCAATCATTACATTAACAGAAGATATTTTTAATGATTTTTAAAACTTTTTCCTGGATATCTAGATCATTATATACACGGCAAAGATTTATGATAGCAGCTTGCTGGCTGCTGGTAGACTAGGAAAATAGGCAACTTTTAGGATTGTTCATAACATTTAAATAAATATTTTTACCTGAAATTACATTTTTTGCTTCGAGCAAGGATCGAAACAAGAACTTTAAAAAATCGGATCAACCAATGTTTAAATGAGTGAATTTTTTTGATGTGTTTTGGAATATTTCCCGAATTTATTGCTAATAATTACAGATTTTCAAGATGGTGGTTAATATGTGATCATCGGCTTACTGGAGGCTGTTACTAGAGGAATCTGAGCTTCTTTGAGGATTTTACACAGTATTTATGGAAATTAATACTCTTTTTTATTAAATTAATGTTTTTGCATTGATCATATATCGAAACAAGATCATGAATATATCGAATCAATCAGTTCATTATATAATGATTTTTTGAAGAATTTGGAATTTTTTCCAAATTTCTAGATAAATAATTACGAATTTCCAATTTGGTGGCCAAGATGGCCGAAAATACAGCGGTCGCCACGACAATAAATACTACTACACTCTCTCGGGTAAAAAATAAACCAATATGGCAGCAGCACACTTTGGTAGATGACAAGTGTACTACTCGACACTAGCGCTCGTTGTATGGAGTACCAAAAACAAGATGGCAGCAGCACTCTCTAACAGAAAACATGTGTACTATGCGACACTATCGCTTCTCGTGGCAAGTACTGATAATAAAGATGGCTGCCTCCAGCAGACGAAAAAAATGGCAGATTCAAAATGGCAGACATGACATAATACTAGTGCCATAATATATTCCTTGATATTAGCGGTGGGAGGTCAGTTTGCCCATGTCTTCCATGGAAGAAGGATCCATTGTAATTTTTTTGCTTTCATTGGGTTCGAACCGAAAACTAGGAGCTCCATGACATAAATGGCTTTTTTATTAAAATATTATCAAAATTGTAATAAAATAACTTAGTTTCATTATTTTTTTACTTTTCCTTATTTTTTTCTGATAATAATTAAGGATTTTAAAGATGATGGATGTGACATCATAATTTCAAAATGGCAGAATCAGTTTTTATGAATTTTATTACATATATATTTTTTAGTTAAAAAATAATTTTGATTTAATAGATTAATAATTACGAATATCCAAGATGGCGACCGTAAAGATAATGGCAATGGTTACATCACAATTCATAATGAGAGCCATGACATCCTAATGGATGAGGTCATGACCTCGGTGGCTAAGGGTGGCTTGTTTATGGGGAATCTAAGTCGCTTTGGGGAATTTTCAAGCCTTCTGAATTTTTGTAAAGGTAAGAAATGGGAAAATTTCCCTCTAAACGAGTAATTTTTTTCCCTAAAAATTGGGAAGTTTTAATTCTACTGATTAAAAAAAAACCTGGCTTAATTGTTTTCTAAAAATTGGACATTCTGGCGAATTTTGGCGAATGTTTGGCAAATTTTCAGTCTTTTTTGAAATGTTTGGCAAATTTTAAAGTTCAAGGTCATGATCATCCAAGATGGCCGCAGTGACATCACAATCCAAGATGGCGTACACCGACACCACACCCAGAACCCAAGCGCAGGACCTATGAAATAATACTACCACCACAGCTTTCTGAAACCAGCTTCAGACGAACTATGGGATAGTGTCTCACTGTAAGCCAAGGCCCGTTCCTTCCCTAATTTCCAAGCACAGAGTTTCCATCGCTGACGACTGCGCTGCCGTATCTGGGTCAAGGTCATCCCGCCCGAATATGAAATAATATTAAAACACTCCACAGTAACTGCTAATCAACGTTTTAATACAAAACCTGAAGTTGCGTTGTATACAGTTTTTGAAGTGAAACTTCTTTGCTGACAGGGTAACAATTTTCGAGCAGTACGAAAATTCCGATCGCATGAGGGGAAATAGCTAGGTTATGTGGTGGGGGAACCGGGAGAGGAGGAGAATAGTTAGGTACGGGGTGGGGGAACCGATAGATGAGACGGCAGGGAAAGGTAGAAATATGCAGAATACTTGAGCTCTTGCTCTCTTGCTCTCTTGCTCTCTTGCTCTCTTGCTCTCTTGCTCTCTTGCTCTCTCGCTCTCTTACTCTCGTGCTCTCTCCCGCTCTTGCGCTCTCGCGCACTTGTGTACTTGCGCACTTTCATGTGCGCGGTTATTTCTTGGAGGTGGACGTCACGCTATCCCCATTCCGGGGCCGTTGGCGCGGTCGGTGATCGCTGGAGCAGCCTTGAGCAGGCTCCACGTGGTGGCTGCGGCTCAGGTTGAACCCTGCCATGCTGCAGGGATAGGCGGGTCACGGCGGTAGGAACCCGCCTGCGCCTTACGCCATTCCGACTTTAGGGAGTATTTAGGCAGAGGGCAACACAACGGGGTTTGAGCTTATTGTTGTGCACCGTGACACGGGCCATATTCGAAAGAAAATATTGTTATTTCATGTAAGTATTATTAAACAGTGTTATATGATTATTGTTTTAGCTGTGTAACTAAATATTTCTTCTGGTATAATGCTTTTCATGCTTTAGTTTGACATGTGTAATAATTTGTTACAAATTATTTGATTAACTAAATCACACACCGTATTATAGTTACGAGCCCACGAGTGTGTAAATATGTTAAGTTCAACTAAGAGGCGTGAATATTTCTCGATCGGAGTGTAGCTGTGGGTGACTGTGGCTCAACAAAGTAGCATTGAGCTAGGTCCTATTTGTATGCCATATTCACTTTCACATTCCAGATACCTACCTCAGACTACACACGTCCTTTTTGACAATTAGTTAAGCTGCATAAACTACCTAATTATCGGCAAGCTTTAAGTTTTTAAGAATTATTCAAAATCAAAGTTTGTTTTAAATGTACGAGAAAAAAATACAGTACATTTCTTTTATTCAAAGAACCTACAATTTATTTAGTCGTGTGGAAAAGAGTCATTTCATTTAAGATCATACCCGCGTCCTTACTATTATCAAATATATCTTGTTCTATTAAAAATATTAGTAACTAATCTCTAACCATAACTAATAAGCAATAAGATACACTTCTGTCGTACGTGGACTCCACGCACACATTTTTTTTTAACAGGTTCTGAAAATTATTTTAACCAAACGGTAGCCGTTATTTGCGATAAATATTTGTAATTGATGTCCGGCGTAACCGCGAAAACCCTCTTGGCGTGAAAAAGCTTCAGTTCATTAATGGTTTTTCGTCGATGTTTGTAGACCTCAGCTTTCATAGGGCTCCAAAGAAAATAAGAAGTCACACTGCCTTGTAAGGAGATCACAAGTCCTGGAAACAGTTCTCACAAAATGTCCATTGATCTACTCGCGGTAACAAAGCCACACATTTGGGGTTGCTTGCATGTTATGTGAGTTTCGGTTGTTTAGATCATAGTTGAACATAAATAATGCAATGATATAAATTTGGTATCGCTAATCATACTGAAACCACAAGAAGTTCCATAGCATCGCCACACACCGATCAGACGTTACTGCAAACCGGTCACCCTGTCTCGTCAAGAAATGAGTGGACTCTAACACCAAACTCCGCATTAGCGCACCGAACAGTGACACGTCGGCTCCTGAAGCCAACGTATATTGCTGTCCGCGATGGAGCCTGAAATGACCCGTCGAAGAAAGCGAAACGTAAATAAATTACTATTCTCCGTTCACTCTTAGCTGAGTTTTGAAATAAACAAACACCGTCGTATCACTGCGCCGCGTCAGCAAGTGATAGGCTGAATTCATCTTGCGCGCCAAGCACTAGTTGCAACACACACTTCAGTACAGTCCGTGCTAATAAAATAACGGAAAAGTAATACAACAGGAAGCACCGTAGCACTTTGTTCAGCGTAGGTGGTTCATTTGCGAAGAAAGAACTATGCACTTTACGACTAATAGCCGTCTTCAAAAAATCATCACAAGTTTTGATAACAGGATACTCACGTTTCCTTTTCTTCCCGGGAGATGTTAATGTCCCAGTGTCCTGTAATTCTTTCCTTGCACGAAGCACACTGCTCTTCGAAACACCCGTAAATTCCGCAGTTAAACTCGCGATATCGTTCACACGACAATCCGGATATGTGTCTGAAAATGTTTTAAAAACATTCAACACAATCATTTTCTGTGCACTTTTCAAAGGCTTTCCCGTTTTGTGCTTTACAAAACTCGGTCCGGCGTCAGCCATAACAAACCGTGCGCGCGCGAATCTGAAATACAACTGTTGCGCCGGGCATCAACTGTACACACGGCGTCTGCTAACATAATTGTAAGTAAATACTTGCTGACACATTAAACTGTATTGGATATTAATGGTGAAACGCTATAATGCTATATAACAACAATTGTTATAAAAAATACTTACAAATGGTACGTAACCAAGGGAATATTTCTTGCGCACGAATAATGTGCGCGGCGGCCGGCAGCCAATGAAAATGTTTGTTTACAAGAGGCTTTGTTTATACCAAAACTCAGGTAAGAGTGAACGGAGAATACAAACATGTATCGTGAAAGACGGGTTCCATCGGGTCGAGATCATTTTCGAAACCAACTGTATTCCACACACTTTCAGGTTATGTAATAACTTGTGATTCACCAGTTGCCATGCTCTCGCTACACGGCATTTGGTAGGAGTAATTTCGTGAATGGAATGAAGTCGAATGAACGGAAATTTGTAGCCACGGTGCAGAAATCATCAAGATGGCGGACCCACGTGCAGCAAAATAAACCCGTAAACCCGTAAAACCATAAACCCGTATAGAGTCACCTTCGTAAACATTAGGGGACATACCTAAATGTATTGGTGTTCCAAATGAAACTATATGATAGTGAAACTACCCTGTAATATATTTCGTAAACTAAAATAGTCACAGTAAAAGTTATTACAAGTTTTAAAATACGTAAGAAAACTGCCAAAACTCTGTTGATATTACATAGTCTTCTTTCACAGTTATTATTGTCTCGGTAGCGCGAAGGCAGTGTCTGCAGTTGAGAAGCTTAAGGGATAATTTTTTATGTTGTTCAAACCTCATGACTGGATAAACTTATTTTTACATTTTTAATAACTTAATAATATTATTATACATAACAATGTTGAATCAGCTAAATAAGTTTAAGGTGTGTTTGTAGGAAGTATTTAAAGACTGATTTCAGTCGTTTAAGCAAAAACAATATACATACATATACTGAGTGTTATAATATGTTATTAATATTTTAAGTCTATTAATAACTTTATAGTGAGTTTTAACAAGATGGGCAGTATTCTAGTTATATTCCTTGTCGAAAATCAGGTCCAAAGTCGGGGTTTAGGATTTTTTAAGTCTTTTCACTTTTATCGCAGCTGTTTCTAATAGTTTAACATTTCCGTCAGTTTTGTGCTGCTGCCTGCGCACGATGGTGGCAAGAAAAGTTTACGATTCAAGCAGCGAATTCTAGCAACGGGTTCAGAAAGTACGTGTGTGGTTCACGTCCATAAATATTGGTACTTGAAAAGCGAATATTTTATTGATCACTGTATTTATCACAATTGGCAAATATCTTGAAGGATTATACGTTATATTTCGTGTCCGAGTTTCGTATTATAAGTTTATTTGGGACATGAGAACACATAAATTTGCTCGTTACCGCAGTTAGATGTAACACATCTCTGGCTAGTACTGAAAGACTTGCTCACTTTTTTTTCTTAATTTTTCAGATCTGGGTGGTGTTTCTGCCACATTTTGTACAAGTCAGGTAGATTGGACGGAATTGGCAATGGTATATAAAAGAAGCATACCAGAATTATTTTGGAGTGATCGGGAAACCATGGGAAACAGAAATCAGAATGCAAGTCCAGCGACCTGCTTTTTTTTTTTTAATTTTATGAAAATTATTCTCGTGGTTAATTATTCATTACCAGCAAGCCAAAGACTAATTTTTGACAAGGTTAAATTTCACGTCCACAATTTTATCTATTCTGACTAGCGTTATGACTATTCAGACAACTACAAACTTACACCCGTGCCTTGACCAGGCCTCAAACTCAGAAAACCTCTCGCAAAGAATTCCAGCGTGCACCCAAGTACGCCAGTTCAATTGGTACAAAACATTAAGTTCAAATTAAAAAATAAATGTTAGCGAGTCTTTCATTACTCGTTAGAGATATGTAACATCTAACCTCGGTAACGAGCAAAGTCATGTATTCACATGTTGCAAATAGACTTATAATACTAAAATCTGACACGAAATTTAACATATAATTCTTTAAAATAATGCCAAGCGTGATAAATACGCAAATAGTGTTTTCAAATACATTTCTAGACGCGAAATAACACTCAGTTTACGCACCTGCTGCTAGAATTCGCTACCGGTGCAGCTACGTCGACTACGGAATCATTTTATTAGCAGACTGAAATTTTAAAATATAAAATTAAACGGTTCCGATAAAAGCGAAAAAGATTTTAAAAAATACTAAACCCTGGCTTTGGACATAGTTTTCGACAAAAAATGTTATTAAAATACCGCCAATCTTTTTAAAATGCATAACACTTGGTACAATAACTTTTATTTTGTCAGCGTGGTCTTTGGTTGGCGCCATCAACACACATGGCAGCACCGTGATTACACATTTCCGTTCCATGCGACTTCCGTTCCATTCACGAAGTTTCTACTATCAAATGCCGTATACCGAGAGCCAGATGTTACACATCCAAAACATACATTTAAAGTAAAATTAAAAAAAAAGGCATTTTCTGACCTTCAAGCATAAAGTGCAGTTCCGCGAGAATGCTTCTGGGTTTGCAATAACGTGAAGAAAGGGTGCGATGTACGGGGTTTTTTATTTGTGAGTTTATACTTTATTTCGTAATTCGCCGTACACCTACAGTACCGTCGTGGTGAAGGGAGCGCTAGTAAACATTTATATATATACCAATTAATATAGATTATAAATGTGAGAGGGGGGGTTGAGAAATCTGTTGGTACTTACCGGTGTCGACGCCAATGAGGTTAAAAGAAACGAAGTGGCAAAAATGTCCAGACCACAATTTCACGGTTGAACTGGCGGCGAGTTCAGTTTTCTTGGTGACACAACCGCAAAGCGTGCCAGCTAACGAAACTGTCGATACGAGCCGCTGAACTGCGTTGGGTAACCGCACGCACTTAAGCGCATTCTTCAACCCGTGCGTATGCAATCGGCCTTCGTGCACACAGAAAAGTTTCACACCGCGCAGACTGACACACGCACTCTTTTGGAGCACAATATGTTATATCAATAAAGTTCTTATTCCCAATATTTACAGAGTCATTAGAAACGTTAGAATAATTACGAATACTCTAATAACAAAATAAGAAGTAAATAAATACCAGAAAATTTTGTTTACAATTGAGCATCACAATTGCGTGTAACAAGCTTACAAAAGATTTTCAAACGTGTCCGTCTAATTCTACGCGCTTATGTAACGTACGTGTCTGCAACACGCTGTCTTTGATTACTGTAGCGGCATGCATGATACTGATACCTGCTTGTTCTGTCCTTACGTAAACAATTAACTTTATTAGATATTCATTATAAGGCATTTCCAATCTGCCGAAAAACTCTGTTGATATTAAGAAAACGACCTACATCCATACATATTTTGTTCAAAATGATGTAAGGTATATGCCCTGTGAGTAATTGTAACCAATCGTGAATCACCCTGAATATAATATACTTTTTATATGCCAGTTCCAAATGATGGCGATATTGCCCCTTTTGACGATATGTTCTTTGTATAAACATCGGTGGCTGTGATAACTAAGGCGTGGTCGTGCGTGTGATCCCTACACTCAGGTGTGACTAACCTTCATGAGCCCTGAGTCGGTGGCCTAGTGGTTTGGAGCCCACAATGATCCTGGAAGTCCCGTCATCTTAATCATATCTGCATAACCGTATAAAGAACACAAAACCAAACAAACAAGTTACTAACCATATCGACATTTATTTTCATCATAGACTGAACTTAAGCGATTCTGTTATTACAAGTTTAATTTGCCAAAGATTTTTTTTGTTACCTTATTAACAGCTTTGATGCTTTGCTTGTGATTTCAAAATGTGTATTTACTTCAGGGTCACCGAAAAGTTAAACCATATGGAGATTTTATTTTTAATTAATTACACTATGCGACATTTTAAAATTTTTGGAACGATGATTTGAGAATGTAATGTGATTTTAGAAGTATTGTTTATGCTGATGTCCTGTATCAGTAAGGTTTTTATACAATTCAATTTTGAGTTTTTTTTTAGGGGCAGTAGGACACCCCTGGCCTGAACAAGCGTTTTCGGATGCTAAATTGCGCATAACTTCTTTAATACCTTGTTTATAATGACGATTGTGGCACATAATTTATATAATAATGTAAATGAGTTATGAAAACTGAAAACATTAAAAAATGTTACGTTGCAAGAGAGAAAAGTGCTGAAAACTTAAAGTAAGTTTTCGCCAATTTTCTCTCTTGTGAGTAATATTTTTGAATGGTCTCACCTTTGATAGTTCATTTACATTATTATCTCATTTAAGTGCTACAATCTTAATTATAAAGAAGTTAGCGCTATTTAGCATCTCAAAACGCTTGTTCAGACCAAGGGTAAATAAAACCCCATAAGCAAATTAAATTTTTGGACAGTAAACCATTTATTTGAGTTTAATTTCAAATTCGTGTATTTTATAACCAAGTTTGAAATTGCAATGCACTTGCATTACAATGGACAATAGTATAATATGTTATACTCATTTTAAAATTCTACAACTGTGACGAAAACACAACGGTATCTGACAATTTAATTCATCGTCTTCGCTGATTTCACTTCAAGATCTGTCGGACGTGGGTTGAACCTTCTCTTCCTCGATTGTCTTCCTTCAGCAGTGCCATCTCTTTTAAGCATGAAACAGTAGTCCGCCATCATATTTACATCCCAACTTCCCTGGTATCTCTTTTCCATGTCCTTTATGTCTTGGTGAAAACGTTCTCCTTGTTCTTCACTGACATCGCCAAGATTCACAGGGAAAAAATCAATATGTGAATGTAAGAAGTGAAGTTTCACACTCATGTTACATCCTAATTTCATGAAATCCTCCAACATTTCTTTAACCATTCTTATGTACTTTGGATGTTTTTTGTTACCTAAAAAGTTAGCCATCACTTCTTTAAAAGAAACCCAGACCTTTTTTTCTACAGGGTTCATAGTACTTTCGAACACACAGTCTTTCATTAATTTTCTGATCAGCGGTCCCAAAAAGACCCCTTCTTTCAGTTTCGCATTTGATATTTTCGGAAATTTTGTTACCAAAAACTGAAAGTAGTCACCTTCTTTTGGAAGTGCTTTAGTAAACTGCTTCATTAATCCGAGTTTAATGTGAAGAGGAGGTATAGTACCTTGCTTTGTTGAACAATTGGTACATTTATTATGTTCTGTGAACCGAGTTGTAGCGTTTTTCTTTTGGGCCAGTCTGTCTGCTTCCAGTGTTTTTCTTTGGCTCTGCTGTCCTATTCACAAATAAAACACGGCATTTTTGTACAGCCAGATTGTAGACCAAGTAGCATACCAACAACTTTTAAATCACAGAAAATTGTCCAAGAATGTTTTTCATAGTTCACGCTTTTTAGCAGAACTTTGAGATTTTCATATGTTTCCTTGAGATGCACTAAATGCGCAATGGGTAATGCACCAAAAAAATTTCCATTATGTAAAATTGCACCTTTGAGACTACTTTTGGACGAGTCTATAAATAACCTCTACTCACTTGGATTGTGGCGTTAAAGAAATTCAATAAACCCTCAATATCACAACAATAAACCAGAGAGTATTATTTTTTAAAGAATTGTATTAATTCCTCCTCTCGATTCGTATATCAAGAGAACGTAACTCCAGGTAGTAGAAGATTTTTTTGCTTTCAATCTTGATCCAAGCAATTGAGCAGCACCCTTTGTCAGATTTAAGTCACAAGTTAAAACGTTAAGTTCATTTTGAGTGAATAATTTTGGCGCAGAATTTTCTTCAGACTTGTAATCATCGGCATTATCATATTCAGTTTCTTAACTGCTCTCCTCCTGTAGCACATTTTCGAGAACGGGAGGTGGAACTGGGATAGGAAGAGATTCACAATGTATAACTGGTCGTAAGGCCGAAGGAATGTTCGGATATTATATGTCCTTCTTAGTTTTTGCGTCATGACCTTGAACTTTAACCATAGAGAAATAACAGTCGTTAATATGATTTTGTGGCTCCATCCAAACCATTTTAACTGCAAAGAGCATTAATTTTTTTACACCATTTTTCCACAGTCTCAGTCCCTCGACACATGTACTAAATACCTTGTGCGGTGCCCAGTTTTTGTCTTGATCAACAAGCTTTATGTCGAATTAAGCATAATAGACATTTCTCACAAAACTACTAACGTCTTGTTTTATTAGCAGTTACATAACCACCAAAAATATAACAGAACACGTTTAGGTTATTTCAACACTTACGGGAACTCATTTCTCAAATATAACCTAACACTACAGCATGTAAACAATGAATTACTGTTTTCCTTCTAAATCCAGCTGGGTGTAACAAGTGTTGCCGACTATTCCCTCTTACCCAAATAAAATTTCCTCTTGCAATGAAAAGTCCCTTTGTAAAATTTATTTTTAAATAAAACAATGAGTTTCATCAATTTGCAAAAAGAAAATGTACGTGATAGGAAAAAATGGATTGCTGATCTGGAATCAGCACAAAACAATACTTTAGGAACACCTAAGATCAGAGAATCAGAGAAAATCATGTTGCATATATGCAGTATACTGTTATCTTACTATTTATGTTTACTTTAGTACGTGTACAGTTAAGTATGTTTATATTTTTCTCACGTTCAATTTTTTGTCTTTACGTATGTCTGAAATTTTAAATCAGTAGTTAACTTTTCTCGTTTAATTCTTGTTTATTTTCATGGTTAGTAATGTATGAAAAAATTTAGTCTACCTGATGTGTATAAAGAGTACCTATATAAAATATGCATTCATTAACTTAAATATTTGCATTAATGCCGGGGAACACAATAACGGGATGGAGTCCGAAATACAGATTCAGACGAATTCTTTTCGTAATAAATACCAGTTTTATACAAAAAAAAAACATAAAAACCTGCTGCACTTCATGCTATGAAAGTATTTTTCTTCCCTTTATATACGTATAAAAAATTACAATATGGATTGAAGATGACACTAGTGACTACGACAATCATGAATACGCTGTAATCACTACCACAAAATTTTATTCTTGAATGATAGAAGTTCCCAGAAATTTTTTTAATCAAATCATAGAAGCTAACCATATGAAAAACGATATCCATGTTTATATTTGATCATGTTTGTAGCAAAGCATAATATGTTTTGCTGGAAAGATGGTTTATATATTAGCTTATTTATTTATAATTTATTTCAATGACTCACGTTCATAAGTTTATCAAGAATAAAATAACATGGATTTCAGGAATAATTGTATTAAGTACCACAAAATATAAATAATATGGTCTATAATTATAGGACATTTTGTTTACAGATTAATTTCTAACTGTCCTAGTGTTTATAATTTCGATGTAAAACTGGGGTTTAGTAACACGCTCTTCAATGTGCCCATTGTGTTCTTCACCACAGAAAGAAGAGAAAAAACGTATCAACGGCTCTTAAATTTTATGATTGTGTAATGTAGAAAATATTTCAATTATATATCTCGGACAGTAAAATTTATTTTAAAAACTTGTAACTTTTTCACTTTATATATTTTTATGTAGGTTTAAACTATAAAAAACAAATATTATTTCCTCTATCGTAGCAATACTGAATTATTTATGTGATAAGTTTAAAAGAAGATATTAAAATGTGATTGATTAACCGTATTAAATATAAAGGCGAACGTATACAAAATCGAAGAGTTATTTCAATGAAACTTTCATAATAGCATGGAATGTAGTATCTATAAGTCGGAGCAATGTCCAGTCACACAAATCGTTACAATGAGCGATGAGGTGGGTTAGTTCTCCGACATCTAACTGCCTCATTTAGCAGCAATTCGGTAACTATTGTAAGGCTTTACTTCGCAATTATATTTGATGCAAGGAAACCTGAGAAAAAACATTAGTTCCTGAACCCCCACAGGCTTCTAGATTCGCTACTGATAATATATTTGCATTGCTTACCTATGTTCACATAAAGCTGGCATTTAATATGATCGAGTCAGGTTTACAATATGATCATTATCAGTACATCGGGGTCATAAACGTAACGTAACATAACGTAGCTCTTGTCAACATGTACAGAATATGTGTTATAGTCAGTGTCGAGTCACTTATCTCAAATCGGTCAGCTCTCAGAAGCAGTACCAATGGTCTACGTATCCTTCTGCCACTCACTTTCTTTCATCAGTGCTTCTAAACAACTTTTTTTGAAGTCAGTGTTCGTAAATAAACATCATGTGTTGCTTTGGAAATGGGTACCACTCGTAAAACCTTTTAGGACTGTAAAATTTCAGACAAGTTACATTTCCCAGACCTAGTGTCAGACTCATCTTTGTAACATGCCAGTTCAGTAAACTATTTCGCTTCAAACATGTCACTTTTTGTCGCAATATTTCCATTTGCAATTAAGAAGTATATGTTGGAAGTCCGGGCGACACGATTTTTACAAAGAATTCCACCATTTAATTGCAGAAAAAGAAATCTACTCTAACACTTCGACTATGAAACTCTACTGGCTGGCTAAACAATTATATCTAAATTAGGGAGTTCATCCCTGGTAGTCTGTTGACTACATGGTACAAGTGACGGCGTTCTTCTTGGCGGAGACAAGCGTCGACGATTACGGTAGTACCAGCCAGAAAGGACCCGCGCGCCGAAGTGCCGGGGCGCGCACGGAAAGAGGCTTAATTAAAAACAGGGTTCAGCCATGGAACAAAAGGTTGGGGGGCGGGGGTGTACCGAAGTTACCCGAAAATGCCCGAAGGGCTAAATCAGACGGAAAAAGCGCTCGCCGCGCGCTCACCAGGGTCGCAGGCGGACTAAGGTCGCAATCGCACCGCGACTGCTTCCACGGTCGATAATGACAAGTTGTCTCTTATGGGAGGGATGAGTAGTGCGCTCTGGCGGCCAAGAGGAGAAACAGGCGGGAGGGTCACCGAAACGTCCGCTAGAGTGCACTGGGCGCACTCGCAACCAGCGGACAGAGCTAGGTTAGGGATTTTTGCCGCCGCTAGAGCTCGCTGAGGGCCCTGTCGGACAAGGGCATATGTCCATTAAGAGACCATGTACCCTGAGCGGGTTCACTGGAGGTCGATGCCCTGGGTTGAAGTTCCCAAGAAGCCACAGGGGGGAAGAAGAGGGAAGGGGGATCAAAACTTGCTATGTAGCTTGGGAAAAGCGTCGTGTGGACCGTCCCGAGGCGTCGCCATGGACTGTAATATGCTCCTCGACGTGCTGCCAAACAGCTTACCTATGCTTGCCTCTGAGAAATGAAAGATGCTAGCGGTGGGATTGGGGTAACGTTCGCTATCACGAAAAGTCATACTGTTACAGGGAGAAAATGTGATGCAAACTGCGGCCGAGATGCTGCGATAACCAATCGTCAGCAAAAGAATCTAATTGGGCCTGCGAACAAGATTACGTCGGAGAGTACAGTAATGGAATCAAAATTAAATGAAATTAAAAATGCAACTTTTTTTTTGTTTCCTTCTTTAAAAATGAAAAATTAAACTTAAAATTCAAAACTTGTGCCCGAAAATTATGTTAAACGGCACAGTAGTCCAAGAAGTACGGGACGGGAGTGAACCTTTTCTCCTCCTCTATTGGCATCAGGATGCAGCCTACTAATTACAGAAAGTGGTTATTTTTTTTAATCTTTTGGCTTCCAGCATGTTTCGGCATGAAGGTTAATCTGCTTTAGGCATCGGCTCTATCGTCGTGTTGAAAAATGGTAAAAAAAAAAAATCAAGTGAAAGGAACTTTCCTTCGTTTCGTTAAATGAATAAAATACATTTTAGTTATTATCTTCAAAAACTTTTAAATGTTGCTGTTATTGTAATTGCCACTGGTGTAACCAGCCATGTGTTCATTTTATTTTAATATTTTGTAATTGCGGGGCCCTCAAGCTTGTCAAGCTTTAATATTCAAGGTTTTGTGAAACGGAATAATCAATTGTAAGTTAAGTATGTGCATGATGATATTATTTAAATTAAAAAATAAAATGGTCTGAACCGAAATATATATGTATTTTTTATATAAAATCAGCTCCTTTCGTTAGTTAATTTAATATTCATTTAGATAAATTCTGTTGTTTGTAAGAGCCACGTGATGAGCCAGTCGGCATATTCTCTCTACTTGTATACCTCTACACCAGGGGCGCAACAACTAAATTTCCAAAGGGGGGGCAATATACCTTTTTATAAAGAATCATTGATCCCTCCTATTGAAGCGGGGGGGTCCGGGGGTCCTCCCCCGGGAAAAATTGTATTTCAAGGTGGAAAATGGTGCTATTTAAGCAGTTTTATTATCTAAAAATTGATTACACAGCACTTTAATTGCCCCCGTTTGCCCCCACTTCAAGGTTTCAGAGGGGGGGAAAAATACCCTTGCCCCCCCCCCCTGTTGTTGCGCCCCTGCTCCACACATACAAAGCAGTGCCATTGAGCCTAAGGGCCTGGAGCTTCCCTGTTGTGTCCCCCACGAGGTTAACCTAACCGACTGAGGTGAATATGGCAGAGCTACCATCATGTTAGTTTAATTTTCACCCGCTAGACTACAGTTATTATTTAGTGCCTGGGCGCCCGCCATATTGTCAGCCATTTTGACCGCCATCTTGGAAATCTGTATTTATTAAGCTGGAAATTTGTGAAAAGTCAAAACCTCATCAAAAAAATTAGCAAAATTTTAATTGATTGATTCGATCGATAACACTGCTTAGGTCGATCCTTGCTCGATCCAAAAGTGGTAATTTTTAGGTAAAAAATGTTATTTAATAAAATATGGTGGAAAGTCCTCAAATAAGCTTAGGTTCCTAGCATCCAATAAATCGATGATGCCATATTGGCCGCCATCTTGTAAATCCACAATATTTGAGAATTTCGGGAAACATTACAAAAATCATAAAAAATCACTCATTAAAGTACTAATTTATTCGATCGATATCCTTCCTCGGTTCGACCCTTTGCCAGATCTAATAATATTTGTCTGATCCTCTAATATTTTTGTTTGATCCCCTAATAATTTTTGTCTGATCCCCCGATGATTTTGCTAGTGTATTTAACTACTTGTATATAGAAATAAAAGCTCTAGCTAAAGCATTTACACTCGTATACATTTGAATTATCCACTGAGTCGTCACGGAAACTCCACCATATTTTAAAAATTTATTAGTTTCCCTGTAGCCACACAATTAATACAAACTTTTTTTTCCTAGAAAACAACTGATAGAGTCATACACCAGTGATCTATAAGATTCTTCCATCACGACTTGAATTTGCCATGTTATTTCACTCCGAAATGTACAGAAGACAAATCATAAATGCGATTAGAAAAGTCTCAGTAATATAGCAAAAACAACCACAAATATTCTTAGAATAATAAATAGGGTGCTCACCCCCTTTACATCTTACATTGTCAAATGTTGGCGAGGATTACGAAATATACACACTTTGAGGATCGGCCTCACACGTCATTGATTATTTATTCCGTCATTACTTTTATGTAGGAATATTTCTAACATTTTAACTCCATACCTCTCTTGCATTTGTTTTTGTGCCACAAATATTTTCAAGATAGATTCAATTAAAGTAATATCATGAGTATTATAGTTTGGTTCTGCCGAAAACAGAAGTATGAGTGTGGAGCCGGAGAAGATGTCCATCTTGGAAGGTGACGGTGGCAGTCTGGGATAACCTTGACATTTGAACTTGAACTTGACCTTTAAAATTTGCCAAAAAATGGCTCAAAATTAAACAAAAATTGCGAAAATTCACCCAAAATTCCAGATTTTTTAAAAAATCTAAAAAAAAAAAAAAAATGAAAATTCAAAAATTTCAGTTTCTAAAAAAAACGAAAACCGAAAAAATTTAAAAATTTGGAATTCGAAAATTCCTCAAAACACTTTTGCCTTAGAAGACAGAAAATTCCTAAAAGCGGCTTATGACACCGAAAAACAAGCCGCTCTAAGCCGCAAAGATTATGACCTTGACAATTAAGATTCCATGGCTGCCATTTTGAATTATGATGTTACTGTTGCACTTTCTGTTACAGCTGCCATTTTGGATATCGGAAAAAATCGAGGAAAATTTTATGTTTATAAAAATATTCTAATAATAAAATAAAAAAAATTATGCCATTTTGAAAAATTGTTCGTCATCTTCAAAATCCGTAAATTTTATAAAAACATTGAATAAATTAAAATTTGCAAAAAATATTAATAAAATTATAATTGAAAATGCACTTAATCATGAAGTTCGGGGTCCTCGGTTCGAACCCAGCGAGGTCAAATAATGGAGATGGATCCTGTCTCCACAGAAGCCACCGGCATACTGGTCTCCCACCACTAATACCAATATATTTTACATCAGCCAGTGAGACGTCATTGAGGCCATATTGTTTTCGTTGCTCGAGGCAGCCAACTTTGATCTGACATAATTTCATCTGCTAGATGATGCTGCCGCCATATTAGTTTAATTTTTACCCGCTCGAGTGCAGAAATTATTTATTCCCAGGGCGCCCTGCATCTTGTCAGCAATATTGGCCGCCATCTTGAAAATCTTTAATTTTTTAGCTAGAAATTCGGAAAAAATTCCAAAAATCTTCACAAAATCGCTTGTTAAAATAATCATTAATTCAAATACCTTAGTTCGAGGCTTGATCAATGCAATAATGTCTATTTTAGGAGAGAAAGACTTATTTAATAAAATATGGTGAAAAATCTTCAAAGAGGCAATAGTGTTATATACAGTGTTGTTATTATATTGGAGTTATATATGTATTAGTGGTGGGAGGTCAGTCAACCGGTGGCTTCTGTGGACGAAGGATACATCGCCATTTTTTGACCACACCAGGTTTGAACTGAGGATCACAAACTTCATGATCGAATAGAGTTTTTTATTAAAATTATATTAATGATTTTTTTTATAAATTTTAGAATAAGTTCAATTTGTTTAATAAAAATTACGTATTTTCTAAATGACGGACGATTTTTCCAAATTATGGGATTTTTTATTAAATTTTTATCATTTAAATTTTGTTCTAATCTTTAAAAAAATTCCGCGATTTTTTCTGATAAAAATATGGATTTTCAAGATGGCGACCATAACGAAAAGTTTCAACAGTGATGTCATAATTTAAAATGGCGGCCATGATATCCTAATTGTCAAGGTCATGAACTCTGGGGCCTAGGTCGGCTTGCTTTTCGGAGTCTTGCTGCTTTTAGGAATTTTCGGCTTTTTCTAAGACAAAAGTCTTTTGAGGTTTTTCGAATTACAAGTTTTTTAAAAATTAGATTTGTTTCTCTCAAAAAAATTTTAATTTTAATTTTTTTTTAGATTGTTTGGCGGAATTTGTTTTCTAAAAACTAAAAATTTTGGCGAATTTTTTGGCAAACTTTAAGTTATTTTTCGGTAAAATTTGGCAAATTTTGAAGGTCAAGATCAAAGGTCCATGCTATCCAAGATGGCCACCGTGACGTCACAATTAAGATGGCGGACATCGGCTCCACCTCCACATTCCGTCTCGTGTTTCCGGCAGAATCAAATTATACTACTATCATGAGTGAAAAAAAAATCGCGTCAAGTCTTCGTAATTATCATCACTTGCGCGACTTTTTAAACTCATGATATTACACTAAGTGAATATCTGCTGGAACAATTTGTGGCAGAACAGTAAGTGCAAGGGATGTGTTGTGTTAAAAGTTTAGAAATGGCTTTTAAATAAAAGTAATAACTAAAAATCGAAAATCAAATCAACATAGCGTGTAGGACCGAGCCATAAGATATAGAGAGGTGGGCGCTCCAATAAACACGCCTTCCAGAGGACCCGGGTTTGAATATTCACCTAGCTATCCTAATACCGGTTCTACATAGTTACCCGAAATTACTCCAGGAAATCATTTGGATGGTTCCTTACAATGTATAGCGATGTATAGTGTGTTACAGTCTCTAATGGCCATGCTGTCGTCAAGACGTTTCACTGAATAAAACAAAACATGTTTTTTTTAATGAGTCATCATATGTCTACTAATTACTGATGACCAACATTTAGACTTTCCTCAACTTTCTTTTATCTAAGGATGATAAACATATATTATTAACCAAAATGTAACATGTACAAATGTAATACGAAATTTCCTCCAATTCACTGGAACGAACCTATATCTAAGTTATAAGGCTAAAAACGTTTCACAGATGATTCCCACGTGACTTAAAAAGACAGTCTCCGGCTATTTGTCTTCAATGTGCGACTATAAACTGAAGTGAAGCAATAAAAAATGCTGCTGGAAACAAAGGTTTCGTGACTTCCAGCACTACTGCTGTATCTTTCGAGACTTTCGTGATCAGTTCTTCAGTTTCCTTACTTCTTAGTGACTTTTGGGTGATAAGTTATCTGTAGAGAGCCTTTGAATGTCAAGTCAAAGATACTGTGTGTTGGAGAATTTATAAATGAGTTGAAAATATGGATAAAGTTTGATGAACCATGTATGTTGACACTAATGGTTGGACTGTCTGTAAAAGGGTAAACGAGCAGCATGTCGTGGGTGCCTCCCAACATGGCGGAGCTGTGCCAGCCGCGCAGCCAAGTGACCAGCTGCCAGCCGGCGGCCATCTTGTACCTGGTACTGATCGCGCAGATCTTCGGCGACTCGCGCGACAAGTCGCAGCGCCAGTGCCGCGACCTGCAGTTCGACTTCGTGGTCGTGGGGGCGGGCTCGGCGGGCTGCGTCGTCGCCAACAGGCTGTCCGAGGTCGCGGAGTGGACGGTGAGTTCGCCAACCTCCACACCCACACAGCAATGCGCTATGCTGGAGGTGCCATTTAACTGTTCCTACTACTCACAGACTGTACTGAATGTTGGGATACTGCCGGGAATAAATTAAATGGGTAGGGTAGTAATTAGTGGCAAAACCAGCCTTTTTGACGTGATAACGTCTTATAAATCGATGAACGCCGGCTGCATGCACGAAAAAGGATGACTCATTGTCACGTTCTGCCTGAGCCGAGCGTGCAAGAACCTGCCAACCACCATGAGAGTTAATCTTATATAATATCAAACAGGTTAAGGCGGGCTTTTTAAAAGCAGCAGTTTAGAAAATTGGATTAATTTGTCCAATTTCGTCATTTCAAATTAACAATTTATTGACATTGATTTGATTTCAGTTTATTTCTATAACTAATTGTTCGTGATTATATTTAAACAAATTATTTAAATTAAATTTGAAAAAAACTGTAAATAATATTTGAAAATTAAAAAGTATGCAATTTTTCATCAATGTTTTGTTATGACGTTATCGCGTAAAATTATCGTCCGTAAACCGATTTTACAGACAACCCCCCCCCCTTTTTTTTTTTGTTAAGGCAAGCATGTTCGAAAAAGCAAACCTGTTAATCTACAGGCTCGCGCGAATTCGAAATCCGCGGGTATTATGCACCACTCCATTTGCTGAGAGGACGAGCGAACGTAGAGTAGTGACATTTAAACGCTACGCAGGAAGCAGACGACGAGCGAGGCGCTGACATTTAGTGATCCATACGCACTTGCAACCAGCTGTCTGGTTTACATCACCTTTTGTGATATGAAACTTCCAGTTCCAGGTAGTCGCTTACTAAACCGTACGAAGGTCTTCATATTCAGTTCACTTCTGTTGTGAAAGAGTCCTTGGTAAATGCTGTAATTTCTTTCGCCTCCATCATTAACAAATCGGCCATCTGTGCGAATGTAAAATCTGTCGTGCTATTGATGTTTGTCAAATATGTAATCACAGCACCGTACTTACTAAAAATTCAAAACTGTGTTAATCGCCCAGAGCCAAACGTGTAAACGTACCCCTAACCAACCATCCACTGTGTTGTATAAAGACTGCTGGTTGCTAATTAGTTTCAATATCTTTAAAACATTTGCGCCCCGCGGAGCATTTGAACGCCACTGGGCTGCGATCGCGCGTGCTTTCAGCCAGTGCAGTGGTGCCCTGATTAGCGCGATAGTTATTCAAATTTCCGCGTTATTTGTCCACGCCTGTAACTTTGTAAAGTTGTGTTTCCGGACGTACGCAACCAAACAAAAAGTGCTTGTTTTGACATACCCAACCACCTATTAAATTTATAACTGCAATCTCCGAACATTCGATACATAAAGAGAACCACGATTATTTCTTAGATTCCTTGGGTAGTAAAGTAGAAATGAGAAACATATATGTTTGCTTCACGTTGATGATTGGACGACAGTGCTCTTGGCACGCCTTTGAAGACTCTGAGCAGTGGTAAACAGACGTGGTAACCCAATCACACGTAGCCTTAGGAAGTGACATTGTTATCGACCAACGAGCATTCCTAAAAGGCTTGATATTACTAAGGCAAGTTGAGTCTAACCTGGAGTGAAATTAATCCGGAATTAATCATAGCTCTAGTTATAAACTAATGGTTTAAATGTTCTCTATTCTATTGCTGATACTAAAGTTTGGTAACTGATATCTCGTTAATATATTATAAAAAATTCTAGTTTATCAGTGCGATTAAAGTGAATGAAAAACACTCTAAAGATTATACATTTTTCTTGTCGAATGAATAAGAATATAGTAATGTGCTCTAGTGGGTGTAAGTATTTTGGAGATAAATTATGGAAATACGCCATTAAACAGCATTTATCCACGGGAGTGAGTAATTGGTGTATATACATCAATCCTCACCGAAAAACCCAGCGATATTACATTTTCTGTTTGCATGGAATATATTCCAAATAGCTATGAATTTGCTAAATAATTTGTACCATATCACTGCGTTTAAACTGAGAAGTACAGCCTGAAACTTGGGCTAGACATTTTCTGACTGGAGGGACCAGGATTGTAGAGAAATAATCCAAACAAAATTGAAAAGATTGACTAAAGTTTAAAATTTTGAGAGAAAATTTATGCTATATGCTTCCGGAAACTAAACTGTGATCGAAATAAAAAACTATGTCTTTGTTTCTAAGGTACTTGCTACTCAAATTTAAGAAGTATGTGGTGAATATTGTCGAACAAACAGCAAAACAGAAACTTTTGTTTCAATATAAAATAATTATTATGCTTTGATTTTTTCAGTACACATTCGTAGTATTATATTATATTGTAACATATTATATTGGTCTCCGAGCCAGTGTGCAAGATGTGGATGTGGATGGGTCCGCCACCTTGGATTGTAACATCACGGCGGTCATCTTGGATGACCTTCGACCGTGACCTCAGCGGCCTTTTTTACTTCGCATATTTGAGTTCCGCCATCTTGAAATCGATCACCCACGATTCATAATCGTGAGATGTAAAGTAGGACATGTACCTTTTTGTTCAATCATATGTACTGTGACTACTGGAGGCCAGGATGGAAGAGCAGCTGATGGCCGAAATTAGCAATAGTGCGATGTGCAGTACCACATGTACTTTCTGTTCACTGATAGGTGTGTGGCTGCTGGAGGCCGCGGTGGAAGCGCCACTGGTGGCCGAAATGCTTAATGTTTGTCAGCAGGTTTTACTGCTGGAGGCCGGGGCGGAGGAGCCGCGCGTGGCCGATGTGCCGGCCTTCGCGCCCATGCTTCAGGAGAGCAGCGTCGACTGGCGCTACCGCACCATGCCCGAGCCGCGCAGCTGCCTGGCGCGCCGCGATGGCCGCTGCCCCTGGGTGCGCGGCAAGGTCATGGGCGGCTCATCCACCGTCAACTACATGATATATGCGCGCGGAAATCGCCGCGACTACGACGAGTGGCGCGACGACGGCAACCCGGGCTGGGGCTACGACGATGTGCTGCCCTACTTCCTCAAGTCGGAGGACAACGGTGACTGGGAGATTCGCGACCGCAACCCGCGTTACCACTCTACCGGGGGCTACCAGTCGGTGGAGTGGTTCCCCTACCAGGACCGAAACGTGCACACGATCCTGAACGGGCTCGCCGAGATAGGCTACCCCGGCACCGACGTGAACGCTGAGCAGCAGATCGGCTCCATGCAGCTCCAGACGACGTCCCGGCGTGGAGTGCGCCAGAGCACGAACGCGGCGTTCATACGGCCCATACGTCGCAAGAGGCACAACCTGTTTGTCATGACCGAAGCGCATGTCACGAGAGTCCTCGTTGACGGACAAGATAAAAATGCCTACGGGGTGGAGTTTTTCCGCAAAAATGAACAGAAACCGAGAAGGGCAATCGCAAGGAAAGAGGTGATATTATCGGCAGGGAGCATAAACTCCCCAAAAATTCTCATGCTTTCAGGCATTGGCCTTCAAGAACACCTGAAATCCGTGGGAATCAAAGTTATAAAAGATTTAAAAGTTGGTTACAACCTGCAGGACCATGTTACCCACGATGGTGTTGCTTTCATTTTGAACTTGACTGCAATTACAGCTGACGAATCCCAAAAGTTGCGTGATATATACACTTATCAACAAACTAATACCGGTCCACTGTCTTCTACTGGTCCCTTACAAACAGGTGCTTTTATTCAAACACGCTTCGCGGAATACAAGGGTGTACCGGACATCCAGTTCTCATTCGACATAGCGAGTTTGAACAATTTATTGCTAGCACCGGAAGATACGACGACTGTAGAACCGCATTCATACTACGATGGTATTACTGTACGAGGAATACTGCTCAGGCCAAAGAGTAGAGGATTTTTGACTCTCAATAGCACAAATCCAGTTTGGGGCCCGCCTATTATCTATCCTAGATATTTCTCGGAAAGCCCCGACTTGGATGTAGTTGTAGATGGCATTCGAATCGCAACACAACTGGCATACACAAAGGCATTTCGCAGAGCGGGTGTTGTTCTGTTTGATATGCCTTTCCCCGCATGCAGACACTTCAACTTTGGGAGCAATCAATACTGGCGTTGTGTAGTGATGTCGTATACAGCTACTATCTACCACCCAGCTGGGACGTGCAAGATGGGCCCAAAAAACGACAAGGAAGCTGTAGTAGATCCAAGATTACGAGTTTATGGGATTAAAAACCTACGAGTAATCGATGCTTCCATTATGCCAAAAATTGTTCGTGGAAACACTAACGCACCAACAATTATGATTGCTGAAAAAGCAGCAGACATGATAAAACAGGACCATATGCACAGTTATTCATACAAATAAAAAAAAAATGGCAATCAAATATTAAATTTCTAGGTGTAATGTTCAAAATGCATACAAGATAAATGGAATAAATTTACAGTCGGAATAACCTCTGTGCGTTTAAAATTAATGACCGCATTCAATACATTTGTAATTTTTAACAAAAATCAATTACTATTTTAAGATATTGAATTAGTTAATTTCAGGATATACAAAATCCAAAAAGCAGTAAATACCTAAATTTTCTATATCTTTGAAGATTCATCATTCGTAAGTTAGTTAATAATTTTGCACACATTACCATAAATTAATTTGGAATTTTCAACAGTATGTTTGTATTCTCAATACATATTTATCACACGGTTCTCATGAACAGTTTTAGTTTTTTGTATGTTATAATCATAAATGTAATTGCCAAACTAAAAAAAAAACTTTTATGTATCAAACAATTTTTTTAAGATTTACATATCTACCTCGAATACAAGCAATTGTTTTACAATTGTAATGTGGAATGGAAAGTGTTGTACGAGTGAAATTGTGACAAATAAATCGTTTAAAAAAATTGGTAATTTTAATGCTATATTTTATTATTAATCATTTTAATACACATTTAATATTTATTCCACTAGAAGAGAATGCTCTAGAAATGCCAGTACCTTAATGGCTGCTGACCATGAAGTCAAACGGGGTAGTGCTGTTTCCATCGGTTATTTGTTACGGGTGAATTTAGCATATGCGCTTTTCCTTGCAGTAACTTTACATAGGCCTACTAGTGACAAATGAAATACTAATTTAAATGTTTTCTAACGCACCCAATTAAATGCGGTTAGGGCATTCAGGAAAAAACAAACAAGAATTAGTTTTTGTACCTCAAATCCAAAAGAGCCTAAATTCAAGTTTTCCAATTTTTGTTTTATTGCAAATTATGCATTAAAAATCCTTTTATATCAAACGCCCTCAAAAATCTTTTCTAAAAATTTAGCGATAGTTATAACATCGTAAATCCAATGTTTTAGCTGAGTCATGCAAACTAAGTCCATATGTAGTTTCGTAGAAAACGCAGTATCAATTAAAGAGCAATTTTTTAGTATCCTGTAAAGTTGTCAACTAGCGACTTAAGTTCGTTTGTTTCAGAGGTACAGATTTTAGCTTGCTGTTAATAATGACACACATCCATAAAGTCAGCAATTAAAATAAATGTTTCGTTAGTTTAATATACGAGGATGTTCACATGCCCGCCTTATGCCAGGAGCCTAGCGGGAGCCTGTTGCCAACATATTCACATTCATGCCATTTGTTGTGGTACTTTAACCCACGACGCCTACAGTCAGGAGAATGGCACCCGTATGAAACTGCGTTGTACGTCCCATGACGAGGTCCTTAGAAACGGAACAAGCACTACGAGTCAGTGAATTCGGAGAAGGAATCTGCCATGGCCTACAGTGGGGAGCTATCCCAGCAATTTCCTGGAGAGATTACGGGAGACCGCGGGCGCACAGAGCTCACGACTGATGGGCCAGGACTCGAACCCGGGATCTTCGGAATGGGAGTCAGACGTTTTCCCGTTGAGCCATAGTCCCTCGGGACACGCTGGATTATATACTAGACACACTGCTGGCTTTCCGACCCTCACTTCAATTTCCCTGACATTTCCCTGTTTTTCCTGTCCCAAATAACTCCCCCCCCCCCCCTTTATTTTAATCGGTCTATCTGTCAAGATAACATATATTATAATACACATTCCGGTCAAAACACAGTACAACAAACATACATAACATGCATGACTGTTTTTTAATGATTCATGCAATGGGGAAATATGATTAAATACAATTTTTGGACCTTCGCCATTGCAGTTTTGCACTGTTTGTCACGGAAAAAATTAATAATGCAAAATAAGAAATAAAAATGAACACATAAATCCACAGAGAACAAGCTTAAATCAGCTAATGTCAAACCGATGGATACAACAATGAAACTAAACAGATATTATGGACAACACAACGACAGTACAGACAAACACATTCAAATTTTAAAAATCATATATTACACTGCAGGTTTATGATTTCATTTTTATTCATTATTTTTCATTCTTAAATTTTTTTTCATGACAAACAGTGCAAGACTGCAATGGCGTATGTCAGAACAATTTAATTAAATGCATGTCTGACTACATTTATCCTGCACAAAATGTAGTTTTCACTGTCACAAGTCATATCACCATTACGTAACAAACACTGTCAATATAAAAAAATAAGCTAATAAGTAGAGGGAATATGATGATACGGGGACAATATTATTCTTATTTATTGGCCTGTGGCTTGGTGGCTTACACAGTGGTCGCTTGCCAATCGTGAGGCATCGGTCCGGTCAAGTTAGGGCGTGTCCGTCGCTAGTTGACTGTGATCAGGATCTCGGCGGCCACATCCGCCATCTTGGAATCCACAATTTTCGAAAATCTGTAATTATTGAGCCAGAAATCCAGAAGAAATTCCAAAAAACATATAAAATCATCCTATTAAAATAATGATTGATCTGATCATTTACAGTGTTTGGTTCAATCCTTGTACGATGCAACAATTGTAATTTCAGGTAAAAAATATTTACTTAAAAAAATATAGTGAAAAAATCCTAAATAATCTACCAGGCTCTAAATGATTCGTTTGATTCTTGTCTTTGGTTCGACCCTTGAATCAAGCATATAAAGATAATGAAGGTTAAAAAACCATTATTTATACAAAAACATCAAGAAAAATACTAAAAGCTGATTAAATTCCTCTTCTACCAGCCACCATCTTGGCTGTCAACTTGGAAAAATTTAATTATTAAAAACAATTCTGAAAATCTAAAAACAAATCCCAAAAAAACTAACAACTGCTTTAATTCGATCGAGTCTTGTCCTTGGTTTGATTCTTGATCGATGCAAAAAATATAAATTCAAGTAAAAATATTTATTTTAATTTATCATTGAAGTGACACGTTCGAGAAAAAAAATATTATTATGTAATTCATACAACTACATAAAACAAGCTAATTGCAAGCGTTTCCCGATGTCTATAGTCATCTTAGAAGGCGAAGGGAATCCTTTGCATATCTTGACTTGAGATTTCAGGGCATCTCCACATGACAGTCGATTAACCAACCACATATATTCAGTGGCCAGGAATGCACGCCCATTAGGTGGCAAGGCACATTCAGTTTGTGGTCAGACATGTCTGTTCAGTGGCCAGGCACGTAGTCGGTGAACAGCCAAATCTTGATGTAAGCTATGCATGTCAGTCGGTTGGGCAGGCACGCATGTCCAGTAGGTTGGATAGACACATCTAGCAGGTTGGCAAGGTACGCCCAATCCGTGGTCAGTCACATCCAGTCGGTGACTAGGCACGTCTATTCAGTAGCCAGGAACGTATGTCCAGTAGGTGGCAAGGCCACCTCCAGTTGGTAGCCATTCGCATCCAGTAGGCGGTAAAACACATCCAGTCAGTTGCCAAGATGTATTTTTCTACGATACTTGGCTAACATTTTAAACAGTTCATTTAAAATCATGTGCGTCTCCGAACCAAGAGAAAATTTTTGTCAATACTCGACCAACATTTTAAACAGTTCATGCTCAATGTTAGGTGTTTAGTCCAGTCATCTCCGAACCACGAGTTCAGTCTTGACCTGACTTTAGTCCTTACTACGCACATTAAAAAAAAAGAAGCGCATTTAAAAAAGGAAGCACAATCTTAAGCACAAACAATTAAAAGAACGCACATTTGGAAGTAAAATCAAAAAAATAAAAGAATACACAGGATACGTAATGGACATACATTACACACACAGGACACACAATGAACATGTAAAGAACACGCTATACACACACTTGACACGCAATCGACACACAGTTCACACTGGGCACACAGTATACACACTGGACACACAGTATACACACATAACACAGTATACACACACATAACACACAATGGACACATAGTTCACACACAGGACACACTATGGACACACAGTACACACTGGACACGCAATAACATGCAACGAACACGCAATACACACAGGACACGCAATGAACACATATAACATATTTCACTGGACACACATTTGACATAAAGGAAGCACATAAAACAAAAAGGACACACATTTGTACGAAAATTAATCTTGGTAAGAAACGAGGTCATCGGAGGGACACGATCTCATCGCAGGGATACGATAATGCAGGCTTGACTATGTACTTTTAACAAAAAGATTGTACATTTTTACAAACATTCAACTCAATATATGCAATCGTCAATTTACGGTAGGCAAAAATGCCTCCAACTGTCTTAGTCTCCAAAAGTCTTTGGCTCCAGCAATCGTCAGCTCCAAAAGTCATTAGCACCAAAAGTCATCGACTCCAGCTAACTTAGGCCTAACTGCTCCAACAGTATTTGGCTACAAGGCGACTTGGCTACAAAGATACGTGACTATAAGGCTATGAGGCTACAGGATTACAAGACTAAGAGGCAACACGACTATGAGACTACAACTCTACCAGGCTCTAACTAGCTACAATACTACGAGGTTACAAAGCTACAAGACTATGTACATAGCAACACGCTACGAGACTACAGGGCTACAGGCTTTTTGGCTACGAAGCTACAAGTCTATGAGACAAAAAGGCTACAAGGCTATGTGGCAGCATGGCAACAAAGGCTACGAAAATAAAAGGATAAGTAGCTACAAGTTTAAAGGGCTACTAGACTCCAAGGATACAGGCTACGAGGCTACAGAACTACAGACAAGAATATGATGCTACGAGACTACGAGGGTACAGGACATGACTACAAGGCAACAGGACTACGAGACTAAAACGCTACAGGCTTTTTGGCTACAGAGCTACAAGTTTATGAGACTACAAGGCTGCAAGGCTACGAGAATATGAGCCTACAAGGCTGCAACTGGCTACAATAGCTCCATTCAGCAGCGAGAGTTATTATATCTCATGCAAATGACTTGCAAGTAGTCCCGATTTTTGATACAGTTGGCGCCACATAGTGTGTTGTACAGGCAGTCGCTGTTTTATGTGGGATGCGGGATGCTCTCTCACGGTCGCAAGAGGTGGGCTTCGATAGTCATCAAGGAGAAGGAAGTGTTTCTCAAGTGTTTTAAGGCTTTGCATTCGACTAATTAATTATTTTTTGTTTTAATTCCACCTGACAAAATTATTCTACGTTTTTACTGAGTAACAGAAATCCACTAATTAAATGGAACTCTGAATAAAATTGCATGTCTCAAATAATTTTTTTTTCAGAGATTGATATCTCAAAAATAACCAAAAGCACTCAGAAAACATCAGCAGATGTCTCGCCAGGAATAACCAGAAGCACATGGAGAAAGCCAATAGAAGCATCGCAATGAATGGCCAAACGAACTTGGAGAAACCAACAAAATATTGGCAGGAGACAGCATTGTAGCCTACTGTAAATTGACGATCGCATCCTACTGAGTTGAATGTTTGTGAAAATATACAACTTTTTCGTTAAAAATACGTAGTCAAGCCTGTAAGTAGTATGTTTTGGTTCCTACTGGCACAGGAATCAGGGTGTGATGCCTGGTGCCGACCGCCATCTTGGATTGTTACGTCACGTCGGCCATATTGGATCCGCCAGCTTGGATCCGCCATCTTGGATGACATAATTTTGTTTTCTCAAAACATTCCACCATATTGTTTTCCACCAATTTGAAATATGACATCACCGTTGCAATTTCCGTTATGGCGGCCATCTTGGATGACCTTGACCCTTGACCCCGGCGGCCATATTGGATCTGCCATATTGGATCCGCCATCTTTAAATCGAGCGCCCCACTCACTCATGATGAAATTTTCGTCATGGTCGCCATATTGAATTTTTCTGTTCTGCTGGAGGCTGCCATCTTGGATACCGTCGACGTTTTTTCTGCTGTTTGTTCCGAGAGAGCGTCAGCATCGTCCTGTCTCATCACATAAGGTCGATGTTCCATTACCTACCAAAGCTATTATTGTCCTTATCGGCTTATAAAATTTTTTATGCAAAATACATCGGAAGCGCTGTGATTCGAACCATCGCATCTCTGATATCTAGGGTGGAAAACATACGCCTTTAACCGCACGACCATCGAGACATTTACCAGACTGAGAATTAAATAAGGTATGTATAAAAATAACATGCATATTCGGACTTATATATATTTTTTTAATTTTAAGTAATAATAGCACCACCTGTCCGGGACAGAACCGCCATCTTGTATTAAGTCACAACAGTTGCAATTAGTGTTACGGCCGCCATCTTGAAATTTTTTATTTATTATTCGATTTTAAAGAAAAAAATTAAATTCAAAAAACATTTTAACTAATTAAAATTTAATGAAAATTATTTTAAAATGCACTTATGTCTTTGGTTCGAACCTGATAAAAGCAAAAAATAAAAAATAAAGTCAATAGATCCTTCGTCCACAAAAGCCTCCCTCAGACTGACCTCCCACCACCAATACCAAAGTATATATCATTAGCTGGTATGACATGTCTGCCATCTTGTTTACGTCTGCTGGAGGCCACCATTTTGTTTTCGACTCCTAGAGTGCGCTGACGCCATGTTTGTTTAATTCTTACCTGCTAGAGCACAGTTTCATTTATTATTACTGTGGCACCCGCCATCTTGTCATTTGGGTGCCATCTTAGAAATTCGTAATTTTAATGCTAGATTCGGGAAAAATTACAAAATACATTAAATAAATTTTAATCAATAAGCTGATTGATTCGATCGATTCCTGTCCTTGGTTAGATACCTGGACGATGCAAAAAAGTAACTTTATACAAAAAATAATAACTTTAATAAATCATGTTCAAAATCCTAAAAGAAGTTTAAAATCATCTACTACCATCATCGTATAAGCCATTACAACCGCCATCATGGATATTTGTATTTATTGACTTATAAATTCGGGAAAAATTCCAAAATTACCATAAAAATAACTCATTAATTTACATATGAAATCGTTGGATTCCTGTCGTCGGTTTGCTTCTTGACCAGTGACAAGTGTAACTAAATATTAAATAAATTTAATTTTTTGGTTTCCATTACCTTTCGCGGAGTTTATTTATCACTAGCTGCCCGACCCGGCTTCACACGGCTATACTAATGGAAAAAAAATTAAGCCACATCTCCCATTTACAGTAATGGTAAATAAAAAAAATTCAGTGAAAATTTATTACAATGCTGTATAATGTACCGGAGAGAAAATGAATAGCACCGATGGTTTCCCGACTCATGCACGCAACATACAACTAATGTACCCGTACTTCGCTACGGCAGTCTACAGGCAGATCACTCTTGCGCCGCTTATTATACATGCCCCTCCTTGTGGGTACGCCACTGCCGCGCGATGACCGTTGCCATGGAGACTCAGAAGGCATGAACAATGCAAAATCCTGTTCTCATGTAGACAAAGTACCCACTGTTACCTGGTTTTAACCACCCATGGGATCTAATTTTCGGAAAATGTCATCCTGCATAACATAAGGAACATTACTGTGAAGTTTCAAGTCTGTAAAATATATATACTTGAAAAAAAGGGCAATAAAAAACAAATTAAACACAGAGAGAGGAAAAAAACAATAGTGTAGGTTTGCGATTTAAAGTGATAAAAAGTATTTAAATACGAATTGAACTCTTATGAGGGTACTGATTGCTTCGTTTTTAATATAACACGGGTGTTTTTTACTTGTATGGGAAAATTAAGAATGATAAGGCATCTAGTGCGTTGCAACAATGTTAATAGGCAATTGGAAATAAACTTCTAGCGCCTGTGGCATTGTCAACACACACTTCGTACGTGTACTGCATGTTGTATCTAACCCCCTCCAACGCATTTGATTCTAAATTGGACATTTAGTAAGGATCCCTAATGTTATTGATAATATAATTCCTCGATAAATGTACTATCCAACACTGAAATAATTTTTTAAATAGGACCAGTGGTTCCAAAGATTAGCGCGTTCAAACAAACAAACAAACAAACTCTTCAGCTTCATAATATTAGTATAGATTCACACAACGAAAAACAACTCAAGAAAGACAATATACCTGACCAACTAAATAAATACGGTGCCGCTATGCCTAACATGAAAGTCTAGTTTTTCGATACTTAGAATAACCTCTAAACCGTTCATGTACAAAGCCCTCCACACATATAGACCAAGCGTCTTCGGACCGCGAGACCGGGTCATAAACTGTCAGACATGTAGACCAGTCTTATTCGAACCTCATGATCTTCTTCGATGTCAGCTAATTATTCAATTAAACCCACGTAACATGTTTTACGCTTACAAGAAAACCAAGAATCCCTGAAAAAATGATTTATCAAGACAAAGAGGTTTTGGACTAGTAAAAATTCAGAGATACTACAGCATTGAATACCTGCATTTAACGAAACATCACACATTCAACAAAAGATTTCACTGAACATACAGTACACACAGTACACACAGTACACACAGGAAACGGAATGAACACACAGTGCAGACAGGAAATGGAATGAACACACAGTACACAGGAAACAGAATGAACACACAGTACACACAGTACACATGGGAAACAGAATGAACACAAGGTACACACAGTACACACAGGAAACGGAATGAACACACAGTACACGGAGGAAACGGAATGAACACACAGTACACAGGTAACGGAATGAACACACAGTACACACAGGAAACAGAATGGACACACAGTACACACAGGAAACGGTATGAACACACAGTACACACAGGAAACGGAATGAACATACAGTACACAACTGAAACGTAATGAAGACACAGAACACACAGGAAACGGAATGATCAAACAGTACACACAGTACACACAGGAAATGGATGGAACACAAAGTACACACCGGAAACGGAATGATCACACAGTACACACAGTAGACAAGGAAAGAACACACACACACAGTAGCAGAAACACAGGCTTAGTTGGAAATCAGAATACAATAAATAAAACATTAATTTTTTGTAATTTAAATTATTTATTTTATTTCTAAACATTATACAAATTCAGATGAAACAAGTCATTATTGTATGTCGCCAGCATCTTTCAGTTCTTTGAGTATGAAGGATATTTCTTTGATGCACGAAAAGTTTCCTGCACAAAGAGAGGCATGTAGAAGTCTTAGTCGGTCAACCAATATGTTTGGATCTTCGCATGATGTGTAATCAATATATTCTGCTACATTCATCTTCCTTGCACGTTTATAATAAATTTTATGATCTCTGGTGTACTGTTACACTCATACAGAGTATTTTATGTTAATTGTTTTGATTAATGAGCATCAAAATTGTAATTATGATTATTGTATAAAATTAGTACTGTGATATGTATAAACAAATTTTGCTCTATGGCACTGAAGCATATGCTTCCTGCATCGCCGTACAGCTGAGCGATTCCTTCCCCTCCCTTCCTCGTTTCCCCCTCTCTGCTACCTCTTTCGATAGTTAGATTTCCCCCTCCACATCCCCCTTCCTTCCCCTGTAGTGTTTTATTCCGCCGCAGCTCCAGCGCCCTCTTCTTGTGCTTATAAGGGCCTGCGAGCTCTCGTCTCGGGTCGTTCGGTTGCGGTCGGGGGAGCAGTTTGTACTGGTCAGTATCAGCGATGACGGTAACTTGCATACGGTAACGTCATTCTTTCTGCACGATGTGGCCGTGCACTTTTTTCACATACATTTGTCTCGCCCGTGTAAGTTAACTTTATTCACCCACATTGTTTGTTGAGCCATTTGGGCTTGTATGGGCCTTTCACTTTGTGTCTCGCTATACTGCCAGTATTCGTATGTGGTTTGCATTGCCACTGGGGAACGTAATGTTTATTTCTTGTATTGATAAATTTTTTGACTGCTGTATCTTTTGTATACGCCGCCCCGATATTGGCCGCCTTGTTTTGTCGTGGAGCTTTTATCAGTTCCGTAATTAACTCATCATTTGTTTGCAGTTTAACGTCTTTCGCATTATTTGTTGCGCGAGCCAATATCGTCTTCGGGCTTGTGTAACCTCTCCCCTGGCCGCACCGAACCTCCGTGTTAGGGCTTACCTGTTTGATTTTGTCTAAATTGTATCATTGTTTCTTGGAATCATTTTTATGGCCTGCGCAGCCCGACCTTTTGATATTGTCGTATTTTAATAGTTTTGTATTTTACTGTAACATTTTTTCTGTACAGCGTACATAACATAACGGTTCATGTTATTTTGTTAAGAATTGATATTCATAAATTTATTAATAAATTTAAAAACAAGGTTACGAAAGTGGTTGATCCTGTTTTAGAACAACATACCTACCTCTCTGAATAACTACATTTTTTTTCTTCTCCTTAATAGCTTGCAGTCTGGTCCAACCCGTGAGTCCACCGTGCTGCAGCACATGATATAATTTTGAAAAGAATAAAAAAAGAAAAATGGTTGTTATTACATAAAATGGAGATGATAAACAGAAGAAAATAAAAAGTGTGTGTTCATTATAATTGTGATGATTATTTTATAAAAGATATAAATTGTTATAAATTTGGTGTTCCAGACTATATCAATAAGCACCTTTATTACTCACTCAGTGGTCTGAAAGTAAGTGGTCTTATGCTCGTTACGTAAGAAGCTAAGCCGGCGCAGAAATGTTTCTAATATTCATCAAACTAATGTAGTAAATTTAAATAGATACTGCTGAATCCAGTACAGTGGAGCACCGTACGTGGGGCCGTTTAAGAAAAGTAATGAGGTACTAACCTATTATCTGATTATCTATTTGAATGTTAAAAAATTATTTTTAACTGTTATTTTATTATTTCATACATGTCTCACCACACTAAGTATAAACATAACTTGAAAATCGTAATGGAGAATACGATCGATGAGACTATTGAATAAGTGTTTCAATCATATAGTGAAGTTGATAATTCCAATGATATGGTATTACCAGAACATACTGTGATGTGTAATGCAACGCTATCAAAATCTAACCAAGGCAGTGATGTGTTGGGACGGCCATTCATCCCCACACAGATGACAAATCTTAATGACACTGAATCACATGTGGCATCGCAAGCTACAGCTTCAAATGGTGTAGTATCAGCAATAGTACCAGACAATGTGTGTATGTCATCACCTAATATACCTGATAGTCAGGAGGTTTTACGGCAAATGCTAATCCAGTTGAACATTAATATGAGTAACCTTCATTCATCCTTTGATCAAGTAAAAATTGATATAAACAAAATGCATTCAGCCATTGACCAGGTTAGGACAGACGTTAGAGCCGACGTACAGACGGAGTTATCAAGCATAAAGTTAGGCCCTGATGACCTGGAGTAGAGGCTCGAGGGTCGGTTTTCTAAACATAGTCAGGCAATGGAAAAATTGTCGGAGCAGATGACGCTAAACCACTCTCGTCTGGACGACCTGGAGAGTAGGACAAAAGCCTCATTCGTAAGAGCTGCTCAGGATAGTAAAGACATGCTTGAACACTGTTCGGTAAGTAATACAACTCTAAGGAACGAGTTAAGAGACCAGACTCAACATCTAGGAGCCAGGATTTAACAAGTTGAAGAGGTAACAGCTAGTCTACACCAGCAAGCAGACACCCTTGACACTGATGTGATCCAGGTGGCAGAGAAAACAGCTGACTCTCGGACATCTGCTTTATACCAAGAGTTGAGTAATCACTTGGCTCGACAGCAACATGTGGAGGAAAAGGTTCGAAACCTGGAGGATCGATTTAGGGAGCTTGAAACAGTTAACACAAACAAGCAAACACCATCGACAGGAATAGCTGACAACATAAACACTCAGGAGGTTCTACTAGTTAACTCAGTGCATGTTACCCCTGTACAGGATAGACCTACTTTAGCTACATCAATCAAAGCCACCAATCTGAGCCATATTGCCCTAATGCATCATCCCGCCAGGCATTGGTCTGAAACCATGCCCACCTTCGCAGGAAAGGTTACTGAAAATCCGATCAGGTTCTTGAATCAGTTTGAGGAGTATGCTGCTACATTCGGACTTCATGACTCTGAGAAGCTTAAGTGTTTAAGCACGGCACTTAAGGGTCATGCATACTATTGGTAGGAGATGTTGACCGCCAACACACATACATACGACCAGTTCGCGATGCTTTTAAACAGCAGTTTTGGAGTTTGATAATTCAGGGCAACCTGAGAGCCCAATTACATACCGAGAGATATGACCCCAAATGCATTTCGTCCATAGAAGCACATATCTCAGCCATGTATGAGAGAACAAGGTACTTGGATCTGAGTATGACAGACGATGAATTTATTGCTACTGTCCTAACCCAACTCCCACTGAAATACCAGATGAGTAGTATAGAATAGGGCATACTGGGACACGGCTTCAGGCTGTGGTGTAAGTGGTGTTTTCCGCCATCTTGGATTGTGACGTCACGGCGGCCATCTTGGATGAGTGTAACGGAACACAGCGTAACGGGACAAGTTTGACCTTGATATTTGACCCTCAAAATTCGCCAAAATTGGGCAAAATTTGCCAAAATTCCTCAAAAATCGGCAAAATTTCAATTTCTTAGGAAACAAATTCCGCCAAAAAATCTCAAAAAATTCCACAATTCAAAAATTAGGATTTCGAAAATCCTCAAAAGTCGTTTTGCCTTAGAAAGAACCCAAATTACTTAAAGAGGCTTAAGCATCCATGTCTACAGCCTCTGATAAGCCTCTGACGTCATCATGGAATATGTCATTTTGAATAAAGACGTCACTGTTGCAATTATCGTTATGGTCGGCATCTTGAAATTTGGACGCCATCTTGAAAATCTTTAATTTTTATCCGATTTTAATGGAAAAAATTCCAAAATTCATCAAAAAATTAACTTATTCGAATTCTGATTGATTATATCGATTACCGTCCTCGGTTCGAACCCGGTGAGTGCAAAAAAAACTAAAAATGGCGACAGGTTCCTTCCTCAATGGTGGATGCAGGCAGACTGACTCCTACCACTTTTTTTCAAAGCATATATATCGTCACCTAGTATGACGTCATGTCTGCCATCTTGAAAATCCATAATTTTAATGCTAGAGATTCGGGAAAAATTTAAAAATCATTAAAAAAATTAACTAATCGAATTAAATAATAAAAAAATCCTTATAACCACCGTTGCACTTTTCGTAACGGCCACCATCATTTAATCAAGAAACTGGAGGTCACCATCTTGTTTTCATCCGCTAGAGTGTGCTGATACCATGTTAGTATACTTAACCGGTCACCACACCTTTAACCTTGACCTTGAAATTTGACCTTGACCTTGAACTTTGACCTTGACCTTGATATTTTACCTTGACATTTGACCTTGTCCTTGAAATTTGACCTTGACCTTGAAATTTGACCTTGACCTTGATATTTGACTTTGACCGTGAAATTTGACTTTGTCCTTGTCGACCATCATGGATTCGACATTTTATGTTCAGTACATGCTACCAGGAGCTACCACCTGCTGGAGTACGCCATCTTGTGTGTGTGTACTTGTATTATAGAGTACATTTCCATCTGGATAATTTTATTCTAATCCGCTACAGTGCAGTAATCATTTATTATAGAGGTGCCCCCCGCCATCTTGAAATACGGCCGCAATCTTGAAATCATGTAATAATGTAGCTAGAAGAGCGGGAAAAAATCCAAAATTCATTAAATAAATCACTCATTAACTTACATATTGATTCGATCGATTCCTGTCCTCGGTTCGATACCCGATCGATGCAATAATGTTTAATATTATGTAAAAAATAATAATTTCAATAAACCATGTTCAACATCCGTAAAGAGACTCTAAATCCTCTACGACCATCATCCTATCAGACATCAAGACCAACATATTGGTAATTCATAATTTTAATGCTAGAAATTCGGGAAAAAATCCAAAATTCATTAAATAAATTTGTAATCCATATAATGATTGATTGGATCGACTAAGGTCCTTGGTTCGATCCCTAGCCGATACAAAACAACTTTAATTAAAAAAATACTAAAAAAGTGTTAGGTTTGAGAAAATAAAAACACCACAAGTTCTTTTAAAAAATTTTTATTACATAAATTCCATACACTACTACAAGTGCAAAAAAAACACTGACAAATTAGCAAAGCCTTTTGGATTCCTCGATTCAAACAGTCTTCTTATTGTACGGACTAAGCCTTTTACATGACTTTAAATGTCTATCCGATCCGGTCATCACCACAGCCACAGACGGACTGAAGTCCATATCACCAGGGTCTCACTTATATAGACTCATCAGCCGGTACAACACAAGAGTCAAAACAATAACCATGTTCATTATACGCGCACTTAACTTTCTCGGAGCATTTTTTATAATGAAGATGTAAGCTATCAAGACGTGAAATTAGTTTTTTGCACTTATTGCACTGAAATTGTATTCTTTTAACATTACTAGAACAACTGCTTCTTTCATGTCTGCGAGCATTTGAGGTGATAGTAAATGATGCGTCACAGTATTTGCACTGACGCAATGTACGCTCTTCATTAGTTGAAGAATCCATTGCTGATGATGAAACTTCGGATGATGGTGGAACAGCACATATCGAAGTCTCCTCCAGTGTTGTCAGAGGCGTTGCCAACGGGATCTGCTCCAACATCGTCGGCGCTGGCGTCATGGTTCCCGTAGTCGATGGTACATCCTCCATCGAGTTCGACGTTTAAGTCGGTAAAGATGCCATCGAAGTCTCAAGAACAGGCAATTACACGACTTATGCACCAGAAGAAACAAACTAGGTGATCCGTACACCGTCGACGGCAGTAACAAACTGAGCGTCCTGCTGTCTAGGACTCGCTTATATACATGCACCGGATGGAATAATACGCTAGTCAAATCAAGAACAATTTATTATAATACTAGAGTCAAAAAAAAATTAAAAAAATAAAAGCACCATCAACAAAAAAAAAGGCAGCACATTTGGATGCACCGACAACGAAAAAGGCAGCACCATCATCGAAAAGGCCGCACATTTGTCATTGGCTCCAATATTCATTGGCTCCAATATTCATTGGTTCCATCAGTCTATTGATTCTATCAGTCTAGTGACTCCAACAGTCATTGACACCAACAGCCTTTTTCTTCATCAGCTCCAATGATATTTGGCTAGAATGCTACGAGTCTAAGAGACTATGAGGCTACAATTCTACGAGTGTACAAGACTCCTCCAACTACCTTCAAGTGTATAAAGCTCCAAATGCTCCAACAGCTCCAACACGCAATGTACGCAATGTACGCGCAATACATGCAATTTACACACAGGAAACGGAACGTTCACACAGTACACACAGGAAACGGAACGTACACACAGTACACACACAGGAAACGGAACGTACACACAGTACACACACAGGAAACGGAACGTACACACAGTACACACAGGAAACGGAACGTACACACAGTACACACAGGAAACGAAACGTACACAGGTACACACAGGAAACGGAACGTACACACAGTACACACAGGAAACGGAACGTACACACAGTACACACAGGAAACGGAACGTACACACAGGAAACGGAACGTACACACAGTACACACAGGAAACGGAACGTACACACAGTACACACAGGAAACGGAACGTACACACAGTACACACAGGAAACGGAACGTACACACAGTACACACAGGAAACGGAACGTACACACAGTACACACAGGAAACGGAACGTACACACAGTACACACAGGAAACGAAACGTACACACAGTACACACAGGAAACGGAACGTACACACAGTACACACAGGAAACGGAACGTACACACAATGACTACACTTCGTTCGCGCAGTATAAGCATTTAATGAGAACGAAGCACGTTTGGACGGAAATTCTATAAAACGAAAGCTCATTTAACGAAAAGGAGGCGCATTCTCTCGTTCATTCAACTTGGTAGGATGCAATCGTCAATGATAAGTTAGGATATAATCTCTCCAACAGTCTATGAATCCAACAGTTTATATTTCCATTAGCCATCGACTCCAACAGTCATTGACTCCAACAGTCATTGACTCCAACAGTCATTGGCTCCAACAGTCATTGGCTCCAACAGTCATTGCCTCCAACAGCTCCAAATGGCTCCAACAGCTCCAAATGTCTCCAGCAGCTCCAAATGCTCCAAATGGCTCCAACAGCTCCAACAGCTCCAAATGGCTCCAACAGCTCAAAATGCTTCAAACGGTCTCCAAATGGCTCCAACAGCTCCAACAGCCTCCAAATGCTTAACTCAGCTCCAAATGGCTCCAAATGTTCCAAACGGCCTTCAAATGCTTGACAGCTCCAAATGCTCCAAATGGCTCCAACAGCTCCAAAAGGCTCCAAATGCTTCAAAAGACTCCAAATGCTCCAACAGCTCCAAATGGCTCCATCAGCTCCAACAGCACCAAAAAAAATGGCTCCAAATGCTCCAACAGCCTCCAAATGCTTAACACAGCACCAGATGCTTCAAAAGGCTCCAATTATCGCATCTGTCTTCGTCGGCATTTTCTCTTTTGCTCTCACTGCTCCAACAGCATTATGTTATATGATTCCATGGATACTTTGTTACGTAGCTACAGGTCTACGAGGTTCCAATGCATCATGTTTACGAAGCTTCCAGGACACGAGGCTACATGGCTACGAGACTACATGACTCTAACTGATTACAATAGCACCACTCAGTGGTGAGAGTTAGGTTATCTAATGCAAAGCAAATTGATGTAAGTAGTTCTGACTGTCATCAACAGATGTAGCCACGTGTTGCTTGCAGGTAAATATTAATTAGTTATTTTATGTGGAATGCGGGATTCTCACAAACGATCGCAAAAGAAGGAGGGCTTCGCTAGACACCAAGGAGAAGGAAGTTCGTCTTACATGTTAATGCTTCGCTGATGTCTCATGGCATATTATTTGACTGAGTAATGGTTGTTTATTTCTTTAATTCCACCTGGTAAAATTATTGCAAGTGTCAATTTATTAGCAGAAATTCACTAATTAAACGTAGCTCTGAATAAAATGACATGACTCATTAGGTAAATATCCTTCATGCAGAGATCGATTTCACACAAATAATCAGCAGCACTCAGAGAAAATCATTAGATGTCTAGCCAGGAATAACCAGAAGCACTTGGAGAAAACCATCAAATTATTAACAAGAATAATCAGGAGCACACGGAGAAAACGTAATGACAAGAATAATCAGGAGCACACGGAGAAAACATAATAACAAGAATAATCGGGAGCACACGGAGAAAACCACCACACGTTTTCTTGATATCATAAAATTAGAGGGAAAAAAAATAAAAATTTTTAAATAAAAACAAAAAATACATAAGATTCTGCTAGCTTGTGAACTTCTCATTGATGAGCAAAGATAGAGTTCTAGTACAAGCCAAAATTTTATGTATTTTTTGTTTTTATTTTAAATTTTTTATTATTTTTTTTCCCTCTAATTTTATGATATCAAGAAAACGTGTGGTGGTTTTCTCCGTGTGCTCCCGATTATTCTTGTTATTATGTTTTCTCCGTGTGCTCCTGATTATTCTTGTCATTACGTTTTCTCCGTGTGCTCCTGATTATTCTTGTTAATAATTTGATGGTTTTCTCCAAGTGCTTCTGGTTATTCCTGGCTAGACATCTAATGATTTTCTCTGAGTGCTGCTGATTATTTGTGTGAAATCGATCTCTGCATGAAGGATATTTACCTAATGAGTCATGTCATTTTATTCAGAGCTACGTTTAATTAGTGAATTTCTGCTAATAAATTGACACTTGCAATAATTTTACCAGGTGGAATTAAAGAAATAAACAACCATTACTCAGTCAAATAATATGCCATGAGACATCAGCGAAGCATTAACATGTAAGACGAACTTCCTTCTCCTTGGTGTCTAGCAAAGCCCTCCTTCTTTTGCGATCGTTAGTGAGAATCCCGCATTCCACATAAAATAACTAATTAATATTTACCTGCAAGCAACACGTGGCTACATCTGTTGATGACAGTCAGAACTACTTACATCAATTTGCTTTGCATTAGATAACCTAACTCTCACCACTGAGTGGTGCTATTGTAATCAGTTAGAGTCATGTAGTCTCGTAGCCATGTAGCCTCGTGTCCTGGAAGCTTCGTAAACATGATGCATTGGAACCTCGTAGACCTGTAGCTACGTAACAAAGTATCCATGGAATCATATAACATAATGCTGTTGGAGCAGTGAGAGCAAAAGAGAAAATGCCGACGAAGACAGATGCGATAATTGGAGCCTTTTGAAGCATCTGGTGCTGTGTTAAGCATTTGGAGGCTGTTGGAGCATTTGGAGCCATTTTTTTTGGTGCTGTTGGAGCTGATGGAGCCATTTGTAGCTGTTGGAGCATTTGGAGTCTTTTGAAGCATTTGGAGCCTTTTGGAGCTGTTGGAGCCATTTGGAGCATTTGGAGCTGTCAAGCATTTGAAGGCCGTTTGGAACATTTGGAGCCATTTGGAGCTGAGTTAAGCATTTGGAGGCTGTTGGAGCTGTTGGAGCCATTTGGAGACCGTTTGAAGCATTTTGAGCTGTTGGAGCCATTTGGAGCTGTTGGAGCTGTTGGAGCCATTTGGAGCATTTGGAGCTGCTGGAGACATTTGGAGCTGTTGGAGCCATTTGGAGCTGTTGGAGGCAATGACTGTTGGAGCCAATGACTGTTGGAGCCAATGACTGTTGGAGTCAATGACTGTTGGAGTCAATGACTGTTGGAGTCGATGGCTAATGGAAATATAAACTGTTGGATTCATAGACTGTTGGAGAGATTATATCCTAACTTATCATTGACGATTGCATCCTACCAAGTTGAATGAACGAGAGAATGCGCCTCCTTTTCGTTAAATGAGCTTTCGTTTTATAGAATTTCCGTCCAAACGTGCTTCGTTCTCATTAAATGCTTATACTGCGCGAACGAAGTGTAGTCATTGTGTGTACGTTCCGTTTCCTGTGTGTACTGTGTGTACGTTCCGTTTCCTGTGTGTACTGTGTGTACGTTTCGTTTCCTGTGTGTACTGTGTGTACGTTCCGTTTCCTGTGTGTACTGTGTGTACGTTCCGTTTCCTGTGTGTACTGTGTGTACGTTCCGTTTCCTGTGTGTACTGTGTGTACGTTCCGTTTCCTGTGTGTACTGTGTGTACGTTCCGTTTCCTGTGTGTACTGTGTGTACGTTCCGTTTCCTGTGTGTACGTTCCGTTTCCTGTGTGTACTGTGTGTACGTTCCGTTTCCTGTGTGTACTGTGTGTACGTTCCGTTTCCTGTGTGTACTGTGTGTACGTTCCGTTTCCTGTGTGTGTACTGTGTGTACGTTCCGTTTCCTGTGTGTGTACTGTGTGTACGTTCCGTTTCCTGTGTGTACTGTGTGAACGTTCCGTTTCCTGTGTGTAAATTGCATGTATTGCGCGTACATTGCGTACATTGCGTGTTGGAGCTGTTGGAGCATTTGGAGCTTTATACACTTGAATGTAGTTGGAGGAGTCTTGTACACTCGTAGAATTGTAGCCTCATAGTCTCTTAGACTCGTAGCATTCTAGCCAAATATCATTGGAGCTGATGAAGAAAAAGGCTGTTGGTGTCAATGACTGTTGGAGTCACTAGACTGATAGAATCAATAGACTGATGGAACCAATGAATATTGGAGCCAATGAATATTGGAGCCAATGACAAATGTGCGGCCTTTTCGATGATGGTGCTGCCTTTTTCGTTGTCGGTGCATCCAAATGTGCTGCCTTTTTTTTTGTTGATGGTGCTTTTATTTTTTTAATGTTGTTTTGACTCTAGTATTATAATAAATTGTTCTTGATTTGACTAGCGTATTATTCCATCCGGTGCATGTATATAAGCGAGTCCTAGACAGCAGGACGCTCAGTTTGTTACTGCCGTCGACGGTGTACGGATCACCTAGTTTGTTTCTTCTGGTGCATAAGTCGTGTAATTGCCTGTTCTTGAGACTTCGATGGCATCTTTACCGACTTAAACGTCGAACTCGATGGAGGATGTACCATCGACTACGGGAACCATGACGCCAGCGCCGACGATGTTGGAGCAGATCCCGTTGGCAACGCCTCTGACAACACTGGAGGAGACTTCGATATGTGCTGTTCCACCATCATCCGAAGTTTCATCATCAGCAATGGATTCTTCAACTAATGAAGAGCGTACATTGCGTCAGTGCAAATACTGTGACGCATCATTTACTATCACCTCAAATGCTCGCAGACATGAAAGAAGCAGTTGTTCTAGTAATGTTAAAAGAATACAATTTCAGTGCAATAAGTGCAAAAAACTAATTTCACGTCTTGATAGCTTACATCTTCATTATAAAAAATGCTCCGAGAAAGTTAAGTGCGCGTATAATGAACATGGTTATTGTTTTGACTCTTGTGTTGTACCGGCTGATGAGTCTATATAAGTGAGACCCTGGTGATATGGACTTCAGTCCGTCTGTGGCTGTGGTGATGACCGGATCGGATAGACATTTAAAGTCATGTAAAAGGCTTAGTCCGTACAATAAGAAGACTGTTTGAATCGAGGAATCCAAAAGGCTTTGCTAATTTGTCAGTGTTTTTTTTTGCACTTGTAGTAGTGTATGGAATTTATGTAATAAAATTTTTTTAAAAGAACTTGTGGTGTTTTTATTTTCTCAAACCTAACACTTTTTTAGTATTTTTTTAATTAAAGTTGTTTTGTATCGGCTAGGGATCGAACCAAGGACCTTAGTCGATCCAATCAATCATTATATGGATTACAAATTTATTTAATGAATTTTGGATTTTTTCCCGAATTTCTAGCATTAAAATTATGAACTACCAATATGTTGGTCTTGATGTCTGATAGGAAGATGGTCGTAGAGGATTTAGAGTCTCTTTACGGATGTTGAACATGGTTTATTGAAATTATTATTTTTTACATAATATTAAACATTATTGCATCGATCGGGTATCGAACCGAGGACAGGAATCGATCGAATCAATATGTAAGTTAATGAGTGATTTATTTAATGAATTTTGGATTTTTTCCCGCTTTTCTAGCTACATTATTACATGATTTCAAGATTGCGGCCGTATTTCAAGATGGCGGGGGGCACCTCTATAATAAATGATTACTGCACTGTAGCGGATTAGAATAAAATTATCCAGATGGAAATGTACTCTATAATACAAGTACACACACACAAGATGGCGTACTCCAGCAGGTGGTAGCTCCTGGTAGCATGTACTGAACATAAAATGTCGAATCCATGATGGTCGACAAGGACAAAGTCAAATTTCACGGTCAAAGTCAAATATCAAGGTCAAGGTCAAATTTCAAGGTCAAGGTCAAATTTCAAGGACAAGGTCAAATGTCAAGGTAAAATATCAAGGTCAAGGTCAAAGTTCAAGGTCAAGGTCAAATTTCAAGGTCAAGGTTAAAGGTGTGGTGACCGGTTAAGTATACTAACATGGTATCAGCACACTCTAGCGGATGAAAACAAGATGGTGACCTCCAGTTTCTTGATTAAATGATGGTGGCCATTACGAAAAGTGCAACGGTGGTTATAAGGATTTTTTTATTATTTAATTCGATTAGTTAATTTTTTTAATGATTTTTAAATTTTTCCCGAATCTCTAGCATTAAAATTATGGATTTTCAAGATGGCAGACATGACGTCATACTAGGTGACGATATATATGCTTTGAAAAAAAGTGGTAGGAGTCAGTCTGCCTGCATCCACCATTGAGGAAGGAGCCTGTCGCCATTTTTAGTTTTTTTTGCACTCACCGGGTTCGAACCGAGGACGGTAATCGATATAATCAATCAGAATTCGAATAAGTTAATTTTTTGATGAATTTTGGAATTTTTTCCATTAAAATCGGATAAAAATTAAAGATTTTCAAGATGGCGTCCAAATTTCAAGATGGCGACCATAACGATAATTGCAACGGTGACGTCTTTATTCAAAATGACATATTCCATGATGACGTCAGAGGCTTATCAGAGGCTGTAGACATGGATGCTTAAGCCTCTTTAAGTAATTTGGGTTCTTTCTAAGGCAAAACGACTTTTGAGGATTTTCGAAATCCTAATTTTTGAATTGTGGAATTTTATGAGATTTTTTGGCGGAAATTTTTTCCTAAGAAATTGAAATTTTGCCGATTTTTGAGGAATTTTGGGCAAATTTTGCCCAATTTTGGCGAATTTTGAGGGTCAAATATCAAGGTCAAACTTGTCCCATTACGCTGTGTTCCGTTACACTCATCCAAGATGGCCGCCGTGACGTCACAATCCAAGATGGCGGAAAACACCACTTACACCACAGCCAGAAGCCGTGTCCCAGTATGCCCTATTCTATACTACTCAGATGCAACTGTCTGGGAGCTCATACAAAGACATAACTGAGTTTCGCGAGCACCTGGTGACTTTTGACAAACTCGAGTAACTTAACCGTTCTCAAACACCGAGGGAAGAAACTGAACGAAACCAACATTTTAACAAGCAGTCACCGGTGAATATTTATTGGCATAACAGGGATGGCAAGCAGCAACGAGGGGAACACCAAGCAGCGGTCAATCTATTAAGCTGGCAGTCTCACGAAGAAGGTCCGCGGCCTAGTAAAAATATCTGCAACCATTTTAAAGGTAGTAAACATAGCTTTAACTATTCACCGAAACGATCGGTTCCTTACAAGCGTAAAACATGGTGGTCAAGCAATCGCAAGTACTACAGCGATAATGAAGAAGGACATCAGAACAAAGAAGAACAGCGAAGAGATAGCCGACAAAGGTCAGAGTCACCGGGAAAAGAGAGCCCTAGGGAGTCAACAGACAGGTGTCGTCGTGTCCATTCTGAGGATGATTACGAAGATCCTATAATATCCAGGAAGACCAGCAATCGACAACCAACACGAGAGATCTGGAGACAACCAAAAGCATTATAACCAGCCTCCGATTGTTCCTGAGACATGCGGCAAGAGCTATGTTAGCAACAATTTTGTCGGACAACATTCTACACCTCTCCACCGCCATTCAACACTACACTGACCAGTCAACAGCTGGGGTATTTTGTGAGAAACGAACCATTAAATCCGACAGCAGCTAACTTCCAGACTGCAGTAGTCAATAGAGCAAATGAAGGATTGTGGAGTAACGCCGGAGCCGTCGCGCCTGTGTCACAGGATGGAATCGATCGCAACACTATGTTAAACTAAGGTGTGGTGCACACCAGATCAATACGATAGGCGATGCGATAAGCATGGGATCGCTTTGCGCGACACAACTTTTATCTTGTCAACTCTCAGGTACACACCAGAGCAATGCTATAGGCAATACAGAAAGCGATAAAGTCCTCATTTTTAATGATGAGTTCTTCTGATGAGGATGTTGTAGTGGCTTACAGGTACCTAAAAATTCGTAAGCGGAAAAGGGCAAGGCAGTACTGGGTACATACTCATAATGTTGAAACAGCTCAATAGGTTAAGGGTTGTTTGTAGGAAGTATTTACTGCGGTTGGCCGAGAACTCCGACAACACGAAAAAAAATTTCATGAAATGTATAGGATGAGCACAGAAACGTTTCACATTATGGAGCAGCTAGTTTCAGAGGAACTGCGAAGCCAAGACACTAAATACAGGCTTGCTGTTTCACCTGCTGAGAAATTACTTATTACATTAAGGTAAGTAAACTATGTTATTAGCAATTAAGAGGTCATAGAGTAAGTTGTGGTATATAGTGTGTACATTCATTTATTATGTATAGCAAAATAAGAGAATACAATACAGTCAAAACAAAGAAAAAACACTACTTGCATCGCACAAATGTTAACGCAATACAGTTAATGAAACTGTGTCGATGTTATTGGGTAAACAATCAAAGTGTGAAACTGTGTCGATGTTATTGGGTAAACAATCAGTGTGTGAAACTGTATGAACGTCATTGGCTGAGAGTACAGTGGTTGGAATAGGACAATGTATCTCATGTGGAGTACTGTAAGCAGATGGATCACATTGTGAAGAAAACATGCCTGATGCTTCTCTCTCAGCATCATTCAACTGTTTGTTAAGCTGTAGAATATATTTCGCTTTGAGATTTATTTTGCACATGTCATCCAGTTTCTTGAAATCATGCAGCAACGACCTTAAAAACAGCCAGTCAGAATCATTTCGTTCACTTTCGTTTTCCAGTTTCCTAGTTCGTTTTTCTTTCTTCGAAGCAAGCCATTCAACAAATGCTTTGTCCATGTCGTGTGTAGGGGTTACCACTTTCCTTTTCTTTGACACGTGGGGTTGTTGAAGAATTTCAGAATCCACATCTAAATGTGTACCCTCTGGCATACCCAATGATTTTTCCATGACACTATCTGTTGATTGTTGTAAATCACTGTCTATCTGCGATGCATGACGATTTTCTGATTCCTCGTCGTGATCCCCTTCTTGTACGTTTGCATTCCCTGACGTAGTCGTTCCCTTCGGAGGAAAGCAAGATGTGCTGCAAGGTAATAGGGTTTTTTTGTTTTTCCTGACCCTGATGGTGGTGGTTTCAACGACCTCCCGAATGCCGTCCATAGGTTCTTCCACCGATCACGGCAGTTCTGGTCTGGAAAAATAAAAACGTGACATCTACCAGAAAAGTAAACTTTCATAATATATTATACATTACAAATAAATTACACACTTTCTTTTATGTTGCAGGAGCTTTCTACAAAGTGTACATTCATAAATGTACTGCATATTAATTAGACAATATACCCTTGTACTTCCAACTTAATAGGGCATGGTACACAACTGTATTTAGTAGTTCAGGAATTTTCCGCAATACTTTATTTCAGTTAACCCACTACGTTACCTTTTAATAGCACTTAGCTTTATTTTTTCAGAGCGAAGAAATGTTAATAACAGCTTTATACACATTGTTAACCTGTAATGGGCCCTCGCGTTTGTTTCAGGTACTTGGCTACAGGAAGCAGCTTTCAGGACCTGGCATTACAATTTTACTGAGGCAAATATAATGTTGCTCAAATTGTACAATCTACTTGTAAAGTACTGTGGGCGTGTTTGCAACCCATATATATGCCTCTCCTGGTAGACAGTATTTGGAAACACTCAGCACAACGCTTTTCGGAGATATGTAATTTTGCCGAACTGCATCGGCTCATGTGATGGTAAACATATTCGTATTAAGTGTTTCCGTAACACAGGATCAAGGAACATCAATTACAAGGGTTTCTTTTAAATTGTGCTTATGGCTGTAGCTGATGCAGATGACATGTTTATCCTCATAGACGTTGGGGATCTTGGAAGGAACAGTGACGGCGCTGTATTTAGGCATTCGTCGTTTGGAAAGCTGTTGAAGCTAGGCAGACTTCACGTTCCCAATCCCACACATTTGCCAAGAGACACACATCCGGAGCTGTTCCCTTACTACTTGGTTGGTGATGAGGCTTTTCCTTTATTACCATACCTAATGCGGCCATTCCCAAAGAGAGTTTTAAATGATGCAAGACGAATTTTTAATTACAGACTTTCTAGGGGTCGCAAAAGTGTGGAATGTACATTCGGAATGCTGACATCCAAATTCCGCGTTTTTGAAGGACCTATCGCCTGTAATGAAGATTGTGCAGTAGCTATTGTAAAAGCGGCGTGCGTACTTCACAATTTCATTCGCTTTCTCGAGGGACGATTTCAAGAACCAACTAATTTCTCCCACTCAAATGGTGCCATGCCTGCAATGCCTGATGGAAGTACGATGGAGGAGACGCCTATGCAAGCAAATGCGGCTCGCATGCGGAATATACAGGGGAATTATTTTATGCGACTAGGAGGAGCCATCCCGATATGTGGGAATATGTGGGATTGCGATAGACAAATAAATAAACCCTTGCCTACTTACACTGCTGTAGTACAAACAATGGATGATGTAAAACATCTTACTATTGTTGCTAAATTGTATATGGATGCAAAAACATTATACATTAGGGAACGAAAGTTTAGGATCACTAGTTTTTTAACTTAATATATCCCTGGTTATAAGTTTGTTTTAATATGTAACATTTGAAATAATTAACATATTCTTATAATTAAAACTATCTTGTTCATTTTAGTATTATTTGTTTACATTGTTATAAAAAATTACAATCACTTGCAAACAACCACATACAAAAAATATGCATTAAGCAAAATAAATGTTAACATATGTTGCACAATGCAGGGGAAAATAGAAAGTTGACATTTGCTTAAAACAACAATACAAATACCAACATGTTTTCATTTACCTGTGTCTTTCATTTCTTCTGCTATGTTTTTCCATGCCAAACTAGTCACATCTGTCCTAGAATACGTTTTAAGGGTGTAGTTCCACAAACAAGGCTTCTTTTCTACATGTTTGATAAATGCAATCATCGTAAAAACATCCTCCTGCGAACCCACCATGTTTCGTGAAGGGAACACGAAGCGATACTGTTGCCTGGCGCGACCAGCACGCTGTGTAGCCTCCACGATACGACGCCGATCGGTATCGCTATCGTATCGATATCGCGCTAGTGTGCACCTACTTACGCTGCTTCCATATAGTTGCTACACATTCCATAGAACCGTGTCATATTCACGTCGCGACACGTATCGTATCGCTTATCGCATCGTTGTCGTATCGCTCTGGTGTGCACCGCGCCTGAGATGGGTCTCGGTTGCATCGCCCCGAACCAAGACCAACTATCCAGGCCAGGGGTTAGTCTCGCCTCAATCATATGTGAGTTATCCTGTATACAGTTGCATAGGCTACAGAAAATTTATTTGTACAGTTATACTGCAGGAAAGTGAAAGAGATTATTTGTACAGTGAATCTCCAAGTGATTCATTGTCACCATTAAGGACAGTGTGTCCTGAAAGTATACTGAAAGTATGCGGACAAGATGTTGCTGCACTATTTGGCAGTGGTGCCGAAATTACATGCATCAGCGAGGATCTAGTCAATTATATAGAGCAACATGGACCACCATTACCTAAGATGCCAGTGCTGTCCATGAAAATCATCGGAGTAACTTCAAGAGCAAGCCCTGTAGTCAATAGACAGTCATTATTAAGTATTGAAGGCTTAGGTGAGCCGAAGAACATAACAGCGTTAATAGTGAAAGGACTGGTTAAACCCTTAATCATAGGAGCTGATTTTTTTATTAAATTTGGAGTGGTTATTGATTTTAAGCACTGGACTGTACACTCCAGTGACAGTGACCGACCGGTCAATGTAGCAAACAAATGGCATATTCAAGGGAAATTTGTCGGCCTATTGGAAAGCGAGCAATTGCCTAAACAAATTTACAGCAGTCACCAGATGGAAACTTTAACTGCAACGTCTGCAGACTTACAAAACGCACTACAAGGAGTACCTACATTGAATTCTGTACAGATGAATCAACTACTTTACGTACTACAACATAACCAGTCAGTGTTTTCAGATAAATCTGGTTTAAATCGATTTTACAAAGCTAAAATAAAGATTCACGAGGGCAAACCATTCCATAGACGATCTTATCCTATCCCAGTAAAATACCTTCAGGAAGCTACAGAGTACCTATGACTCATGCTTGATTGGAAAGTAATACACAGAGAAGCCAGTCCATATGCGAACCCAATCGTCTGTGTAATTAAGAAGGATGGCACTGTACGGTTATGCCTGGATGCAAGGAATCTTAATAACATCACAGTGAAGGACAGGGAGAGCCCTGTAAAGACCAGTGAGATACTGCGGCTGTACCAAGGAGTGAAATACCTCACAACGTTAGACTTGTCATCTGGTTATTGGCAAATCCCACTTGAGTCAAACTCATGCCAATACACAGCCTTTCTCTTCAAAAATCAACAGTATGTCTTCAAGGTCATGCCCTTTGGCCTATGTAACGCCGTTGCAGAATTCACTCGGCGCATGGATGCCACCCTAGGCCCAGAGTGTAGAGGTTTCGCAAGAACATATGTTGACGACATTCTTATAACATCTACCAATTTTGAGGACCATTTATGTCATAACCAGACAGTACTAGGCAAATTATGGCAGGCTGGAATGACAGTAAAAATTCGCAAATCTGTATTCTGCGGCGAAGAGATGCCCTTCCTGGGACATATTCTCACTCCACATGGCATCAAAACATCACCGGATAAGCTAAGAATAATACAGGATTTTGTACCTCCAAAGAACATTAGACAGTTAAGAGCCTTCTTAGGAGTGGTACGTTTCTACCGGAATTATTCCAACCAAGTGGCCAAATTAGCTGTGCCACTTTTCCAACTGTTAAAGAAGAATCACATTTGGATCTGGACTGATGAACAAGCTCAATCATTTGATAATTTAAAACCCTTATTTTTACAGGAACAAGTTATTAATCACCCAGTACAGGGAAAAGAATTCCTTTTGTATACTGAAGCTTCGGAATTAGCCCTTGGCTGTAAATTATCACAGTGTGACAGTGAAGGTATTGAAAAGACAGTGGCTATGGCTAGCCGAACCCTTAACCAAGCAGAAAAGAACTACACCGTCACAGAACGAGAGGCCCTTGCCATTGTATGGGCCCTACAAAAATTTCGAGATTTATTGTTGGGTGAAAAAATTAAATTGCTCACAGATCAGCAAGCACTTATATGCCTTAAGGCTGGGAAGTTATTTGGAAGTAGGTTGACATGGTGGTGTTCAATACTCCAAGAGTATAACATTGAGATCCAGCACATCAAAGGAACTGACAACACCGTAGCCGACTATCTAAGCCGCATGGACGAGTTGGAAGGTACAGATGTACGCTCTGCACATCGAGATCGCGAGTTCTTGGTAGCTCCGATGTCTACAGTCAATCTACCCTAGACTTCAAGAAATACTAAAAGATCTGAAAACCAAACAACTGCAAGATGAGTACTACAAACATATTTTACAACAGTTTCAACAGCAACCTATTGAGCATAAAATACATCAGCATTTTTGTTTATCACCGGAGAAACTTTTATTTGCCCGTACTAGGAATATGAGTGTGTTTGATGATCATTGGAAGCCAGTTATTCCCGTTGAACTAAGAACTAAACTGATATGGGAAATTCATATTACCCTCGGTCATGTAGGGAGCAAAAAACTATACAAAGCCATAAGTAGACAATGTTCTGGCCAAACATGTCACGTCAAATAACACAGGTGACGTCATCGTGTGATTTATGCCAAAAGGCTAAACCGAACCCCGAACATCTACATGGGGAGCTGCAAGCCATAATTCCAGATAGGCCTCTACAGTTGATATCGGTCGACCTGTTTGGGCCCCTACCCCAATCGAAAGGAGGAGCCAAATATGTGTTTGTACTATTCGACGTTTATTCAAAATACACTCGCCTGTATTCTATAGCTAATGCTACAGCTAAAACTGTATGGTCGTGTTGTTATCATCACATTAATGTCTCTATGTACAACCATCTTCGTATTCACCACTGGGTAGCCACCATCAGGAACGAGAGGATGTCTGCCAGAGGAGAAACTATCCGGACGACGCAGAGACAGTGAAGAAATAATATTTCTTAATCTTATGTAAAGAGGTGCCCGTGAATATATTTGGTTAGGTTTGAAATAAACATGCAAAATAAAAAAAACACTACAGACCGTATGAAATACAGCAGTATTTTATACTTGGCAGGGACGGCAATCTGTACTGTTACACTCATACAGAGTATTTTATGTTAATTGTTTTGATTAATGAGCATCAAAATCGTAATTATGTTTATTGTATAAAATTAGTACTGTGATATGTAGAAACAAATTTTGCTCTATGGCACATGATATATCTTTGGTTAAGAAAAAAGAAAACGGTTGTTATTACATGAAATGGAGAGTAGAAGGAAAAACAGGAGAAAATAAAAAGTGTGTGTTCATTTGAAATTGTGATGATTATTTTATAAAAGATATAAATTGTTATAAATTTGGTGTTCCAGACTATATCAATAAGGACCTTTATTACTCACTCAGTGGTCTGAAAGTAAGTGGTCTTATGCTCGTTACGTAAGTAGCTAAGCCGGCGCAGAAATTTTTCTAATATTCATCAAACTAATGTAGTAAATTTAAATAGTTACTGCTGAATCCAGTACACTGGTGTCTTCCGTAAAAGATATAAATTGTTATAAATTTGGTGTTCCAGACTATATCAATAAGGACCTTTATTACTCACTCAGTGGTCTGAAAGTAAGTGGTCTTATGCTCGTTACGTAAGTAGCTAAGCCGGCGCAGAAATTTTTCTAATATTCATCAAACTAATGTAGTAAATTTAAATAGTTACTGCTGAATCCAGTACACTGGTGTCTTCCGTTTTAACACCAACCACAAGGTCACTTTCATCATCGAGCCAGTGATCATCACAAGCTTGATCAGGATAATTAATTTTATTACGACGTATTTCGATGTAATTCGATGTGGCTAAATGGGACTGAGTCGGATTGTGTAAAGTTTAGTGCTGAAAAAACGATTGGTTTTTAGATAGTTCTTTAAAACGCACATGGTTCGTTAGAGACTCAACAACACTGGAAGCCGAAGGTGTGATTTGTGATTAAATTAAATAATCTTCTGAGAATGCGGATGATTCTGAAATTTTTAGCTATGAGAGTGGCAGCTCCGATGAATCAGACGAAGATAAAATGACACGAAAATATAATATAGCTTTTATTATTCATCCGATCATTTTTCAATGTGTTGTTTAAATTATTTTGTAATAAATAAAAAAACATTATACATAACTATCATCCATTAAATATTGTCTTCATTTTGTTATGAAATAGTTGTTAGTTCACGCCTAAATTTTCAAACGGTAAAGAAAATTGGATTGATATCACATTTCCAAAATATTTAATTAATTACTAACCTATTGTAGTAAACTCAAATGTTATCTAATGTATTTTAAAATATTACCTCCATATTTTTATTTTATTTTATAAAAATGAAGACAACACGATACTTGACAATATAATTTTTATTATCCTGATATGATTTCGAATGCAACTGCGAATAAATTTATTGATTATTATTTCTTTATAGAACTTTTTAGTCATTCTTACTGCTTCCGCCTTCAGTTGAGCACCTTACCTATCGACGCATACGAAAATATTTTGAACGACGGACATCTGGCAGACTGCATCCTTGTCTGATGAATGGTGCGGTGCGCTCTTTCTCGCTTTTTTGTAAAGTTGACAGTTAGCAACTCCAATTTGCGGACACTTTCACACAGGCAAACATATACCATTGTATAGAGAAAAAAATAGCTTTAATTTGATATATAATTCATTAAAATAAGTAATGAACGTATAGATTTAACGAAGTTATACCTGTTTACACCTGGTTGACAAGAGGTTGCGGCCAAGTGAGAAGCGGAAACCCAAGCTTATTTGTTCTTTACATACTTATCTATTAAATGAATTATATAATATTTTTAAAACAAATGAACGAAACAGTAAAGATAATAATTAATTTAAAATAATTGTGGCCATATTTTGATAGGAAACCCAGGAGAACCTTATTTCTATATTAATAATTATTTATAAAATTTGTATTTTCATTAACTTTTATATCATGGACGTAGAAATCAAGCGGTGGGATATTAGACTATCAGTACTGAATTAATTTTAAAAAATGGCAACTGTAATAATGCATCCAACAGCACATCTTCTGAAGTGTCTGAAATCTATCAATGCAATATGTCTTTGTACCGCCATAACGAAGGCCAATTTAATTAAAAATATAAAAAATATATGTCTCAAAAATATAAAAACAAAAGTTGTGTTTCATCCAAATATACATTTTACGATTTCTACTTTCTAGTTTCCCCATTTTTTTCGGCTCTGTTTCACCCGCCATGTTGGATTTTTGGTTTTCCTGTAGTTGCAGATATTTTATGAAGTAATATTTTTAAAAATGAGATGACAGAAGCAGTTTACAGCTACCTTCGTTTGTAAATACAGAGAATGAACTTATTATAGGAAACAACAACGCAATTAGTCGGGCAAACCTTTTAGTTATGAATATTGGTGCAACCTTTTAAAAATATCATGAAAAATAGCATGACGTAATTTGATATAGAATAAAAAATACAAAAATTATGTTGTTGAACATCCAAAGAAAATGTCCTTATGGGTTCGTAGTTGCGAAGCGCGTTAGAAGTGAAACTTCACAAACTGGTTGTAGTTCTACGTGAGCTCACTACCGGCGCTGCAGGCAGCGCTACTGCTGTTGCCATCTGTGTTTTCGACAAGTAACTTGGTGGCTAAAATATGATACATTAATGAGCGATTCGGGAGGATTTAGTGTCGTTGCTACTACAATACAGTTATAGGTTACCTATTTGTAAGGAATGCGTTTTAAAATTAATAGAAAATTCAGTTTCTAGAATAATGTGTGTAAAATGGAATTGACGTATCAGAAGCCACAAGCCAATTTTTCGGTGTAGCCGTAGAAGTGCAAGTGGAACAAACATGGCGCCAAACAGCAATGCAGTTACACCAACTTTCTGCAACGCTCTGAACGTCGCACTTATTTTCGTTACGCTGCGATGACGTCGTCGCCTCGACTCAGCCCGGAGTTGTCGGCGCGATGTTGGCAGCGCCGACGGGAAACCCCACTACCCCGCTCGGCCGGAGAAAGTATCGCACAGGAGGGAGTTGTTCGCTGGAGGAGTTGCAGTGGGGGGACATGACTGGACGGACAGCGCGCGCGGAACAGGGCGGGAAGCCACGGTGTACACTTTTGAGGTCAGTGTTGGCGAGGCTGCGGCTACACCCGCTCGCAGATGAGCAGGCAGCGAGCCGCGACACCGCGCCGACGACTCCGCCACGAGACCCGCTTCACCCGCTCCACAGGTAAGAGAAACATCGCCCCGCCCACCATTCCAGACCTACGACACCGGCGTTACCGCACGAAGCCACGCTAGAACGCACACCGACGCACATTATCACGACGTTCTCATTGTTAGACACGCCCTTAAAGACACGAAAGCAATTCATATGATCCAATTATACATCTTTACGTATCCAATGAACATAAGACTCCAATTTATTTTATGCGCCTGGAATAAAATTAATTTTGCAGATCTCTAATGATGAGTACAGAGGGAATCGTGAATAACGACAAAAAAGAAATCCGGAGCTTCATCAGTACTAGTGTCAAACAATTATTGTAACTTTACACCATTTTAATATATTTTCGTGATCTTACGCCAGTAAAAACCTAATACAATATATATATTGAACAAAAATTGTTACCATGGAAGATTATCTTAACTTGAAGCCTATCCGCGTACAAAGCACCAACATGATTCAAGCAAGTTTGGTTTTCAATAGATTACATAAATACGCAACTTAGGAAAAGTGAAGACTAGTTGCTCGTTATCATTTCTATCGCGTGTTGGACTACTCAAAAGTTTGCTGTAAAATTTATAACAGTCATTTCATCTAAATATAATTTGAAATAACTTTTCTGAGAAATGTGACTAAGGGTAAGTTTTTCTCCTCACCCCCTCCCCCCCAAAAGTTGTGATTGAACAACAGAACTTAAAAAAAAAATAGTGTCATACGGCGAAAGCATATATCCCGTCCTTTAAGTTTATGAGATCTCATAGCACGTTGTATGTCGAGTTTCAACGCAAAGAGCGTTTGTTACGTACACTTAAATACGTTCTGTGTCAATGTACTGCTTTACATTTTATAGTTGAGGAAAAAACGCGTATTCGTTGAAGTACTATCGTTTGCAAACCAAAACACACAGAATCGTTTAAGTCAGTTGAATTAAATAGTTGTGTCGAGGCAAATCGTGAGCCAATGTTGGAGCAATGCGCAAAAAACAATAATATGTCTAATCCACCACTTGTCTATGCTCCCACAGCCTGCACATGGCACTGAGGTGTGCAAAGTGCTTTATAGCACTATTGTCCGTTACTGGAAAACCACTGGAAAAACTGTTGCTGGGTCTGGCTTCCAATAGCTTTCAAGAAACGTCACGCGTGCAAATTCAAACATTTCACTCATTGTTCGCTTAGGTGTGTATACGTGAGTGTTAAAATGCCTTACACGGGCATGTACAATTCTTTTTAAAGGAAAGTTAAGGTATGTATAGCAAAACCTCCGGTGTTAGAATTATGTCTCGCCCTCTTAATTTTTTTTTGCTGATTCCAAATTTTATGAAAATTTGTTTCATAAACATGACAGTTGGGCCTGATTTATAAACTACGCAAGGAACGCAACGTCGCAGACGTCACCAACCCTACAACTAAAAATTGCATAACAATACAAAAAATTTCTTCCCCGAGCTTCTTTTGATAGTTAATTTTATCAAGAAAACAAAAGAAAATGTCATCTTTCACCATGTGAAAGGTTAATAAGTGCAAAAATTATGTATATAATAAAAAGAACATCGTTAACTTCTACATACATTACGTCTGCGTCTTCTGAAGTTTTCGGAACACTTCTTTTCAAATTTGGCCGTCGGAAACGCAAGCCTAAACGCAAGAAAGTAAGTAGTTGAACAATACTTGCGTTAGGTACCTTACTGCACCAAACGTAGTTTATAAACCGGTACTCTATAATATGATTGTTGAAGATTTTGCGTCTTGCGCTGTTTACAAACCAGGCCTAAAACCTAATTTATATCCATTGCTCAGCTGAAACAACACTAAATACGAACTTCATGTGAGTTGTACTATGAATGCTTGCCTGACAGATTATAAGTATTGGTTTGTGTGTAATGCTTATATAGTGGGCAGGTCCAAGCTTAAAGGTTCCATAGTTGCACGCAGCACGACAAACAGGGGTCACGGGACACTAAATTGTTGTCAACCTGATTGACAGCAAGGAAAATATTTCAAACAATTTGCATTCAATTATAAATGGGATAAATTTTTATACTTAAGTTATTTGGAGGGCTCGTCGCTGTTTTTGACCTTTTTAGCTTCGCACCAAACCTAACCTCACCAGTCCTTATTTAAATATGTGATAATTTTTTATGATTATTTTATTTCCAGGGTTCATTGTAGTTTTCCACCTAACTTCGCGAGCCAGCTAACCTTACCGATCCGGTAACAGGTTATGGAAATGTTGTACATATTGCCAACACCTGGCAGCGCACCTCGAACCGCTAGGTGTGGCAAGGGTCGCGGGTTTGAACACAACACCCTAGCATGACTCGCTCATACCCCTGGTTCTGAGCCTACTTTCACCTAGGTGAGGCCCGACCTCACTCACCATGTTGAGTTTAGGCCTTGTTTGCTGGCTCCAGACTTGTTTAAGGTATGCATTTAGAAACACGTCAATGCCCAGCTGTAGGAACACAAATAATGAACATCTAGTGAATGACCACGAAGTATTTAGCCCAGCAGTTCTGTGCCTAGCGCGTTGAGGTGATTGGGGGATTAGATGCGCGTGGTAATATCGCCCTAAGCACTCCCTAGCTCGTTGGCCTCAAACACTTAAAATAGTTCCAGACACGTGGATTGTTAGAAGTGTTAAACTCTTTATTGAAAAGTGATAACATTAAAAGACGCTCTAAAGTACACATTGGTTATTAAAAACTGCAGGCTACAACAAATATATGTACTGGGTGAGTGTGAATTCGACCAACAAATTCAGCAGCCGGTTAATCACGACAAATTACGTTGAAAACCTCTATACGACTTATGGTCTTAAGGGCCACACACAGGTCCCGAAAATCCTCAGAGGGCAAACTGCGCAGACCAGGTCCGCGGGATGCTCGGAGCGTGTGTGGCACGTGACTGCGCAGTACTGTACCTGAACGTGTGTGACACGCGATTGCGCAGTAGTGTACCTGAGCGTATGTGACACGCGACTGCGCAGTAGTGTACCTGAGCGTATGTGGCCTCGCGACACCAGTCCAGTGCAGTTGGTGCTGCAGATCATTTCAAAAAATCGGTACAGTGAAATGGCTACGAATTATGTAACAAATTATATACCACGTGAAATAACAGAGTTTTTTTTTTTCACTGGTTATCCACTGGCTATCCACCTTGCGTCACACGACACACATCTAATCGATAGTCCAATTCTGCCCATACTCGACCCAGAATATCAGGAGTGATAGTAAGAGCAGCTGCTACGATGTGGTGTCTCAATTCGTCAAGGTTCTGTGGTAGAGGTGGAACATAAACACTATCCTTGATGTATCCCCACAAGACAAAATCGCAAGGTGTCAAGTCCGGTGATCGTGGTGGCCACGGGAGAAGCACTTGGTCAACGACCGCCCCACGGCCCATCCAGCGATGTGGCAACGTCTCATTCAGATAATACCGTACCACATTGTGGTAATGAGGTGGAGCACCATCTTGTTGGAAGATGAAGTCCCTGCTATCAGCTTCAAGTTGTGGCATAAGCCACAATTGCAGCATGTCGAGGTAGGTGATACCAGTGACAGTTCTCTCAGCGAAGAAGAAGAGGCCATAAACTGTCTTGTTTGACATGGCACAGAACACGTTAACTTTTGGCGAATCTCGGACGTGTTCGAGAGTTGCATGTGGATTCTCTGTCCCCCATATGCGTGTGTTGTGTCGGTTGACTCTTCCTGAGAGATGAAAAGTGGCTTCGTCACTGAAGATTAATTTGCTTGCAAAGTCATCGTCATCAAGACGGTTCTGCATGGCAACGCAGAACTGCAGTCGGAGCAATTTGTCATCGTGGCTGATGGCTTGCAGAAGCTGCAATTTGTACGGCTTCACTCTCAATCGCTTACGAAGAATTTTCCACACTGTTGGCTGAGGGATGTTCAATTATGCACTAGCCCGATAAGTTGACTTCTTGGGACTCCGCACCATCACGTCACGTACACGATCCACTGTCTGTTGTGACACGCCTGGCCGACCCGAACGTTTTGCGTCGCACAAACAGCAGTCTTCCTCGAATTTCTTGTACCACTTCATTATGCTATTGTAAACTGGTGGTGTTTTGTTAAACTTGCCACGGAAAGCTCTTTGGACACTCACTACCGATTTGCTACGGGCGTATTCAAGCACACAAAAGACTTTTTCTGCCTGGTTCGCAGCCATTTTCAGCAACTACATGCACTAGCAGCCCTGTCGGTTGTTTTTTAAAATAGCTTTTTGGCGCTACATTCAAAAAAACTTTAGGAGCTGTTCTTTCACGCGGTATTTAATTTGTTACGTTATTTTTTTCCATTTCGCTGTACCGATTTTATGAAATGTTTCACGGACATTATAATTACCCTGTATTAAATGGAAATCTCGAAACGCAGCAAAATTACCTCAGTATGGCGGCGCTTCCCCCTCCACTGCGCGCAATGCGTCACAGTCCTCACTTAGCGTAACGAATTCTTTGATCATTTAGCTATCCAGTGGTGTAATTAAATTTTGGATGGAGATGATAGCTATGTAGCTGCAACATCAAACTGTATCGCACGATTTTGTTATCATTCGTTTTTTGAATTGTCTCCCACTATGGAAGCAATTTTAAAGACGTATTCACGTCAAAAGAAAACGCATACGCGTTTTTAGTCGAGATATTTAAAACCACTGAGTCAAATGCCACAAGATACACTGTAGTAAAAAATGAATAAACACAAGGAGTGCTTACATGAAGGAGATAAAACAACGAAAAGGAACAACGAAGTCGGGAGATGTAAGTGACGAAGTTTAAAAACATAAATTGTGGTACCTACTTAAGTCTATCAAGTAAAAAAAATACCTACTAAAATGTACGTTTTTAAATTATATTTATCGCAACTATTTAATTATATTTCTTTAGAATAAAAATGTTCAGCTCCAACTTCAAAGACGTAGCCTTGGGAAGCACTTTAGACCATAAGTCGTAACGTATAGATTTTTTCAACTTATTTTGTCACCATTAACCTGTAGCCGAAGTTAAGTTTGTCGGTAGAATTCAGACTCTCGCACACACACACACACATATATAGTAATACAAATTTACATCTTCATCGTTTGTGTAAATTTACTACATGATGCAGTAAAGTTAAATGACAGTTGTGCTAAATCCATATGTGCATGCATATTTAAATCTACGTACCACGGAATAAATATACACCAGCAGATGCGGCATACTTACCAAATAATTGCAATAGTAATTTCACACTACAATAATTAGATTTTTTTTAAGTTTGCCACAGTTGCAGTACAGACATACTGACACGATATGGTTCGATATACCACAAAAGCTATAGCTTGCGACACTTGTTGATATCTAGATTAGTAGGTAGGTTTGATATGAGGACAGGGGCTGGAGGCTGTGAATTTGGGAATTCTCGGCGCCCATCTTGGATTATGTTATTTCCAGTGGCCATCTTGTAATCGAGAACCTCACTCCCGAACGTTGCACAGCCGTCGAGTGCTCCACTACTGCATGTTGCACTTTTCATTGTGGAGACATTGCCATCGAGCGTCCCACTTCTGAATGTTGCGCTTTAAGTTATAGTAGCTTCACCATATTTACTTCGTCTGCTGAGGGCAGCCATCTTGTTTTCATCTGATGGATGTCACCATCTTTGTTTCTGATGTTAGTTCCTAAAGTACACTAGTGCCGCTCTTCCTCATGCATGTAAAATTGATTTTCTATTTCCTACCAGTGCTATGAAATTTATAGACCACAAAAATCCACAAATTGTTCCAAAATCCACCAACTTTTCCAAAAACCCACAAATATTTGAATATGTAAGACATTTGTGTTTATGATGTCATTAGTGACCACCATTTCTATCTACAAGACAAAAACTATATAGCATCAATATGTATAGTTTCAGAGATATGTTACCATATATCAAACTAATCTTCTCAACGTTGTAGATTTGAAGGTTACATTTATTTTAAAGTAGTAATACTTTTTAATTTAATAATACTTAGCAAATTAATAACTGTTCTTCCATCATATTTAATTTAATTAATGTTTTACAACACCCCAGAGACATCACACCATCTTATACAACAGGACCAGAAATTTTTATTCAGATTCTTTACTCACAAGTTAATATTTTTTCAAACTATTAATGTATATTCTAAGCAGGAACGTGTTTGCATATACTTGTTTTAAAAAAAAAAGCACGAAAGTAGTTCCAGAAATAGAGCGGTGCAGACGACCTTGGCACCACTAGACGTGAGTGGAGCGATGGGGGGCGAACTCAGTGAGACAATTCGCCATTGAAGGGTACTGCTCGTCAACTTTATGAGAGGGTAACCTCCAAAAACATTTCGCCGAATCGTGAACAAGCGTGCGGGTCACCATCGTCCCCATCTTCATACTGCAAAACAGCAGTTGTCGAGACCGATGATGCCAACAATGGACCTTGCGACCCGTCGATTGCCTTCATAGCCATTATGAATGCCGGAGAGGTCAGCACCATCGCTGCTGGCTTCTCTGGGTTGGATAGTCTCTAAGGTACCGAGCTCTGGTGGGGGGCAGGGGGGGGAGATCTGCATACTCTGATGCTCCGATGTGGTCTCCTGCTACACTATTCCTGTGTGTGGGGGACTCACCATCATATTTATGCGGGACGATTTGTTGAATATTGATTTTTTTTTATATTCAGTGATGTTTGTTTCACATTTTTGGTTGGTTGTATAAATTTATTTTGTGATTTTTGTATATATTTTTGAATTGGTACTAATATATTAAATTTAACTCATATTTTTATTTTTCCTGAATTTCTCCCCTCTAAGTATTAATTAAAACCCACAGTTTTAAAGAAAATGTTCTGTTAATTATTACATGAATGAATGAGTAAAATTTATCATACTTAAATTTGTCTGGAAGAGAGAAACCTTCATCGATGCAAACACTTCAGTATCTGAAATGCTCTATGTAGTTTTTAAACATACATACACAAACATACTTGTACATGATCCTGCTTAGAAGAGAAAAATGGACATGAATACAAACTTTTAAATTTCTGACACTGCTGCCATGCAGATCTTAAACATGTACATGCAAACACATTCCTGCTTAGAAGATATATGAATACTTGCAAAATATTACTTGTGAGTGAGGACTTTGAAAAATTTCTGGTCTTATTGTATAAGATGGTGTGACGTCTAGGATGGTGTAAAAATTAAATAAATAAATAAAATTTAATGGAAGAAAAATTATTAACTTGCTAAGTATTTTTAATTTAAAAAGTATTTCTACTTTCAAATAGATGTAATAATCTAATCCACATTGATGAGACGATAATTTATTTACAATAACACAATATTCCGACTATTCGTATAAATATTATATATTCCCCAGCAGACGAAATAAATATGGCGATACTATCGTAACGAAAAGAGCAATTGCAGGAATGGGGCACTTGATGACAATGCTTCCATAACGAAAAGTGCAAATTCAAGGCGTGGGGCATTCGATGGCTATGCCAGGGTAACGAAGGTTGCAATATCCTGAAGTGGGGCGCTTGATTCAAAGATATACAGAACTGATGTAACGCAAGATTTCCCCCGAGGTCAGAGTTCAAAGGTCAAGATCATCAAAGATGAAGGCCGAAAATTTCAAAATCTAAGATAATTGTTGGAAATGATGTAATCCAAGATGGCCGCCATAAATGACGTGATCCAAGATGGCCACCATAAATGACGTGATCCAAGATGGCCGCCGGAAATGATGCAATACAGATTGGTGCGAATCCCTGCATCCCCAGCCCCTGTCCTCATACCTACAAAATCTACCTACTAACAATCATTGCCAAGTGTAACTGTTGCGACATCTGCAGTCACTAACGTGAAACAATCAGTTCTTTGCTTTTGGCGATTGCATGCTGGAGTCTGTAAATTAAGGACAGACAGCGTAAAAAAAATGTAGTAAAGGTATTATTTTCACGGGCTTTGTCATGCCGATTATCAATGTAGATATTTCACAAAAAGAGCACAAAATGGCGGAGAATGATCCTACTTGAGACTCAGCACAAACCATTATATTGGGTTGTACAGGAAGATACAGATGTTTCAGTTTACAAGTATTGCATTTCATGTAGTTTTGCAATTTTTATTTTTACCACATCAGCGCTAAACATTTTTTGTTCTTTATAAAAAGTTCTTTATAAAAAGTGAGGGAAGAATTCATAATCAAAACATTTTTCGTTAGACAATTTGCGCCATGGTTACTATTTCAATTTTTGTTTTTTTTTTTGTTCCTCCTCCCCCCCGCAATTGGATGATAGGCCTAATGCACACTTCAACTTTCCCGTTTTCATAAGACTGTGTCGCAAACAAACACTTATCTAGCTCAGTACAGTAAAAAAAAAAAGGGGGAGGCGAGAATTTTTTTCAATCTAACAGATGGGGTAACGTCCATGATGCCCTGCAATAATAAACAAGTTCAAAAGGAATATATGTATATATATTACTAATTTTTAAAAAAAAAATTATGAAAGTTAGCCAATTTTTTTTTATCTACGAGGCTTTGCTCATTGTTTTATTTATCTTACACTTAAGATAGGTAAAGGGGAAGAAAGGAGGGCAAACCCCCGCCCAACACAGTATACGCTATTGGTCGCAAACATCTGAAAATTGCACAAACAAATTCCAACGTGCGACGTAAAACCCTACCTTCGCCCTTTCGAATCTCCCAGCCACCGAGATGAAAGATTTTCATTTTTTTATGTTTCGTTCGGAGGTAGCTTTCGAGGCGCGAGATCCAAAGGCGGCCGATCCTGCCAGGTTCGGTCACGGATGTGGTTTCTCTCGCAGAGGTTCTCCCATCCGCATTCCAGCATGAGGCCCGTTGCAGTTAGCTGTTGGATGCGCGCCTCCAGCGGCCCTCAGCCAGCTCGCTGTGCTTGCATTGTGTTCCGAGACCAAGCGTCACTTCTCTGGCAGCTTTCTGACAGCTGAACGCGCTCAGCATGGGCGTACGTGCCGGCAAGGGAAGGGGGTTAGTTTTACGCTTGTTCAGGTTGGCTAGCAAACCTGCGATAAAAAAATTCCCGGTATTTTCCCTGTATTTTCCCTTGCCACTGTCAGTCGTCAATAACCATAAAAAATTCAAACATGTTGACTATGAAGCTTTAAATGTGTATGTGTAGCAAAGCTAAGACTATAAATAAAGCTAAATAATAGATGCTAATCAAATACATATATCATATAACTTCAATTTTTTTCCTTGACATCACAGAAACAAAACATGAAAACCAAAAATATCCTATGACTACTTATGTAATTCGCTGTTGCCGAAAATCCCCTGACTTTTCCAGGTTTCTACTGTTTACCCCATCGCTAGCCCAGGAGCGTAGCCAGGGGGGGTTTTAGGGGCTCAACCCCCCCCCCCCCCCTTAGGACCAAATCTTTAATTAATTTCTTATTCATCACTCAAACAAATTTCATATTAAAATTAATAAAAAATTTTACCATTACAATATTTAAATTTAAGTACCGAAAACTGCTAAAATAGCACTATTTTACACCTTAAAATCCAAATTTTCCCGCTTTAATAGGGGGGGGGGGGGAGCATGCTTCTTAACACCCCCCATACACAAATCCTAGCTACGCCACTGCGCTAGCCACCGTTAATGCAAGCATTTAGGTCAAGATCGTCTAGTGAGATGACTTGTCTCGGTTACCCACACGCGGAAACCCTCGGGCCGCACATTCTGCTGCCCCCTCTCCTCTGACAGTAAACCTACAGATATGCGCCAAGAAGCACATATTCGTGTACCACGCCAGACTATTTTATCAATATACATAATAAATGTAAACGTAGTTTGTCCGTGCTTGTCACTATATCTCCGCAACCCATTCGCGCAGCCCCATGGGGGTTATATGGTATGGTAGCCCTCCATCCCCCATCCATGAAGAAGGTTTCGGTTTATAACTGGGGTTGGGTTCGAAGATATGGGTGTCAAAAGAAGGTATCGCACCAATGGACTTCTTATGGGAAGTTGGTGAAGCAGCCGGGAATCGAGTGCCGAAGTGGCCGAGACTGGCCAGAATTATCCTGAATATTCTAGAACGTTCCAGAATATTGTAGAATTTTCCAGAATATTAGAGAATATTCCACACGGTTCGAGAATATTCTATATTGTTATAGAATAATCCAGAAGGTTCATTTTTTAGATTCACATTTAATAGCTTTGGCCGAGCGAAATGAGGCTAACTCCAGCTAGTAACTTATACAAATTACTTAGTTCGTTTAACAAAATATATCAAAAATCAATGTTGAAATATTCACTGAATCGCCTGTCAAAAAGGTGACAAACGTTATTTTGTCCCCGCAAGAGACATCACAAGTGCTGTTCGAGAGGCTGCGCTGATCTAGTGGTGAGATCGCTCGCTCTCCACCAAAGAGATCCCGATTCGATTTCCAGCGGGGTCGAACCAGGAATTTTTTTCCGCACGTGGAGAAACGTGGTGGACGTTTCCATTAGTCTTTTTTTCCTTCGGGGTATCCCATTTTCCTATCATGCATTTTGACAGTGATCCAAAAGCAATGTAGTGTTTAGACATAAGCCATTGCAGTTTTGCACTTTTTGTTACGGAAAAAATTCAATAATGCAAAATAATAAACTCTTTGTCATTTTATCACACTTCATTTTCTCTAATGACTCCGATTTCGACGAGAAGTTCCGTCCTAATTAATTCTGTCATACATGCATTCATTCATTCATACATTCGAATACTGTCCGCAAATTGCAAGTGCAGTACGGAGGAATGCTATTAGGCTATACGAATTTGTATAGGTGAACATAAATCCCCAATTTAAAAATTGTATTGTAAATTATATCTAATGGACCTGTAAAATAATCTTTATAATGAAGGTAACAGAAAATAAATGCATGCGTGTCATTCGTTGTGTAACACATAAAACTTGTCGTAAATTCATGTGTTGGTAACGAGGTGCACAAATTATATATTCTCGGCTAAGTGAGTTGGCTGGAATGAAATTCTTTTATTCAAAATATATATTTGTTCAACCTGATTAAATGACTATAGTAGTGTAAAGGCTACAAAGTATACAAAACTGAACTCTTTGCGTAATACACGCGCCAAAAATAAAAGTAAGATTTGCGGGGCGAACCTAAAAGGCGCAGTGGTAAGAGACTGAACTAGCATCCAGAGGACCGAGGTATAAATCCCGTTTCTGGTTATCGTGATTTGGGTTTCCCATGGTTTTCCAAAATGCTGGAGCAGTTACTTTCCACTGGTCATGAACGCTTCCTTTCCCACTATCATTGACCTGGGTAGTCGTGTGTTATCGCCTTTAATGACCTCGCTGACGTTACACTCAAACAAAAAAATACACGAGGACTGAAAGTAAGTAGTGCAGTTTGGCAGATTCTGGTGTAGGAGTCGGGAGTGTTGAGGTGCAGCACGTCGCGGTTGGAACTTGGATAACGTCACGGCCGTGCCTGCATTACGACCACCGCCTAGATATTGAAAAGTTCCTGTTTTTAACCTAAATAGATTCAAAAATTCTCGAGATGTCTAAAACTTTCCATTCTTCAGAGAAAAATTTTTCTAAGAAAAATATTTTCCCTCCTTATTTAAAAAAAAAACTATTTCTTCGAAACCATCAAAAACTCCGGGGGAAAATTTTCCTCAGGATGAGGCCATTTTCTTTAGAGAGAGACCTGTTTCCGTAAATAGGCCCACCTCAGTTCGTGGCCCACTTTCTTAGATTTACTAAAAAAAGAATATTTTTAAAATATTTTAATAAAAACACTTTAACGACATCGACTTCGGGGATTCTCAGTTCGATTCCAAACATAAGATTTATTACTAAATATTTTATTAGAAATTTTAACTAAATCAAAATAGGCGGACGGTTTAAAAGTCAAGGCCATGAACTAGGTGACTTTTGAGGAAACAAGCTTCACTCTTAGAAAAATGGCGCTTCCTTGAGGAAAATGTTTCCTGTGGATATTTTAATGATACAAAAGATTTTTTTGAAGAAAAAATAAAATGTGACGTCCTCTAATAAAGAGAAAAAAATGTTTCTTGGAAATAGGGACACTTTTGGTCATGTTGAGGAATTTTGAGTCATTTTTGGGGTAAGAAAGGGGAATTTTTAAGCTCTGGATGGCAGCCGTGACATCATTTAAGGCCACGACCGCGGCCGGGTGCACTTTCACAACCCAGCTCCGTCACCAGAACCGGCCAAACTACACTACTCAAGTACACAACTGTGCAAGGCTACTCCAATTCGGAAGCGACCTAAAGCCCTGGCTTAACTCTGAGCACGATAAATAATATCATGACCAACACACCTGCTAAAATTATCGTTTTCACCAAGCGGATTGCGGCAGCGACAAGGTGGCATGGCTTGGGTCCGGTTCTCCACGGAAGCAGGAAGAAATTAGTCGTCATATTTAGTTTTTACACTACACGCAGGATGCCTGAAAGTCTGTCGACCGTTGACCCTTCTCAAACAACGGCAAGCAGCAACACATTCCCCATCAAACAGCTTTGAAACTCGAAGTGCTTAAAAATAAATATTTGTAAATTAACAACTTACACATTGCCCGCTTCGTTCAAAGAAAGGTTCGTCGCAAGCCAACTTCTTACGCATGTCCCGCGCGCAGTGTATGTTACGTTTTTCACGTACGGTGGTAGGTAAGTATTCCGCCTACTAATAATCAAAGGTCGGTCGTACAGTTAAAGTCGTAGACTATTGACGGCACAAACATGATGATTGTCAATATGAGCACGGATCCATCATTAGCGTGTGATTTTCCGATAAGACGGTCGAAATAAACTGGTTTAAACAATGTTGCGTGCATTTTCTTTTGCTACAAATAATATAGCAATATAAATGCGATTTTGTTCAAATTATTCAAATTAGAAGCTTTACTGTAATAGACAAAATTTAAAGCTTTACTGTACTAAGTCACCAAAACTGCAATTACTGTACTGATTCTTGGCCATGCAAAGTATGAATAAAATAAATGTACAACCAAGTTTAAGACCATTAGTTAAGTTCAGATAAATGTTGTGTTGATTTTAAATTTTTGAAGTGATGTACCGGTACCCAAAATATTATTCAGACATGAAGGCAGATTTTATCTTCGAAATAAGTTTCAAACGTTCAAATAAATTACCTACGAAAAATATTACGATTTTTTGTTCCAAAAATTGTTAAAACTAATATATACTCTTATAGCCTATTTGAAGAGACCTAAAATAAAATAAAAATTTGAAATTTTATCGTCCTTTTTTAATATTCTAATAACAAACTAAACTATTAAAATGATGAGAAAAACTTCATAACCACTTTTTTTTGTTTTTTAAAACATTAGACATTTAAAGCAAATGTCTTAATATTGAGAAACTTAGAAATGATTTAACTTTAATACCTTATGAGCCATTGGTATCAAAATTTGTTTTAACGGGCACACGATAGATGGCATCTAACCAATCTTGCTGGCCCATCCTGTATAAGGTAGCTATCTTTTTTTTTCTCAATATTCAGACTTTTTCCGTGAATGTTAAATTTTATAAATAGCAAAAAAAAAGTGATTAAGAATTTTTTTCCCCATCATTTTTAATAGTTTTATTTGCTTCTTTCACTTACTACAATATTAAAAAAAATCATGATAAAATTGAAGCAGTCATTTTTCACTTTAGTTCTCTTCAAATATAAAAAATATGTATTACCTATTTCAACAATTTTAGAAAAACCAATCGTAATTATTTCAAAAATTTAAGATCAACACAACACAAACTAAACTAAACAAATGTTCTTAAAACTTTTAGTTGGACTTGTATACAGTTTTATAAAGAAGACACACAAATGGTTTTCGGATACTAAGCCGTGAGCCCTGATTTTGTTGGTAGTGCCAAAACTGCATTTACTTTCGTTTGCTTACAGTCTTCTTTTGGATAAAAAGGTACATGGGAACGATTTTCTAAAACCAAGGCGTCTTGGAAACCGGGCTATAGCATCTATCAAATCTGAGTTCACATACTGTCGTTCATGTAAACATAAGTTTATTTTGTTATACTGTAAAACACGTTAACTACTTCTTATAAATGGCCGCATACCAAAAAAATTAACTGAAGTAGCAATCAAGCATAGTCTCAATAAAAACATTTCATAAATACATATTATTTGAAGATAATTTCTAAATATTTAGCTTAAGTAAAGTACCTGAGGGTATTATGGCCCACTTGAGGTTTGGCAGTTATTACAACAGAATTTTTTGTAAACTAAATAATCAAAAATTTTACAAAATTATAGTACAGTTTCTTAACTCTCAGGAAAAAAATATTAAAATGTTTTCCAATCATAATGCTTTTTTTGGAAATAACAGTTTTGCAAATCTCTACCTCCGGGCCATATTCCCAACATATGTATTTAATATGGCCCACTTATTTATATTTCTCTAGAAAGTAAAATGGTTCAAACTTTACGTAACATGAAGCACTTTGTTGGCGAAACTATCCAAGTTTTTAAAGTAGCATTGTATAAAACAAAATATCGCGATAAAAAAGTTCATTAAAATAGATAAAATATGCAAAATTTTAATAAGAATACAAATTTAAAATCAAGTCACATTACATTACACTAATCTAAACGACCTTAATAAAAATTTCACATCACAAATGGTATTTAGGGCAAACAAACACCTCCTTGTCCATCTCCGTCAAACCTACACACTCTTCGTGAATGTATTCACTGCAGACTGCACAACGCCTCATGTCTTTCACCTCATCTTCGTCGCACACAGTACAGTACCAGCTCTCAGTTCGTGTTGAAATCGGTTTGCCCTTCATTTTTCCTCCATTTTTATTGAAATCATCGGGTTTATTCTTGGTTACTGGTTTTTTGCCTCTCTTGGCATTCTTCTTGGTCTCGTTCTTCTTTTCGCTGGTTTCGATATCTTGAAAAAGTTGCTTGCTCAACAGCAGCCCACATGAGTTCATAGCCGGTTTCCTGTTACCAGCTGTCTTACGAGAAGACGACTTCGCTGACGAATATGGAGTTAGGGATTTTCCATGATCCCCGATGTCGTAATAATCTGAAGAATCTTCTGGGGAAGACATATCATCAGAGTCAGTTGATGATGTCGATAGAGTGCGATGACGTTTACGGCATTCGAATGACAATGTCACTGGTGTACTTCGGCAGAGGGGTAGCTGCGACCACCTGGAGGTGCCTGGTGTTGGGTGAGCCAAGAGTGGTTCTGGTGGAATTGGTTCACCTCGGTCTTGGTCAGCCATCTCTTGTTCGGGTGGAGGTAATGCAGTTGCTGCGCTTGGTGCAAAAGCCTCCTCAGTTATTATCATTGGGTTGAAGGGAAATATGCCAGTAACTTTGAAACCACTTTTCACATTTCCCTGAGACATGGACTTTTGCCAAGTTGGTGTGAAAACGTCCCCAAAATTTAGTTTTGAAATATCGCTTTCCTCTTTGTGTAAATCTAAATAGAGCAGTGCATGCTGGTCCCAGTAAATCTCGAAGCTTCGAAAACAACTTTTGTCGAATGGTTGCAATTCATGAGTTGTGTTTGATGGCAAGCAGTACAACAGGATATCATTGTCTTCAGCATAATCACAAATTGTATAGTCCAAATGAGATTTGACTCCGTCAAAAACTAAAAGACACTTTCCACTAGGCTTGAATCGAGTAAAGTGTTTCAAAAACTGGACAAATATGTCGGCCGTCATGCTACCTTTCGGAGTCATCTCAATTACTGATCCAGTGGGCAAATATTTTCCCAAGCCAGGTTTTTCCACACTCCTTTGAATAGGAGCATTAGGGGGATGACAGACCCTGTAGCACTACCACATGCTACAACTGTGATACGCTCGCCATGTTCTTTAGCAACCACATGAACACGTTTCAACCCCTTTTTAGCAAACACAGTAGGTTCTTTGTGAAGTTGCAACCTACACCCTTTTTTCCTCTACATTAAAAATTTTCTCAAGAAAATCCAACAAATTGTAGCAAAGAAGTATTTCTTTCAATTTCTCAAAGTGATCTGTTACAATGAACCTATTAAATTTTTCAGCACGAGCAGGATTTAGTCTCTGAGCCTTGCGTTTTGCAACTTCAGGGTTCCTATTTTAAAAACCCTAGAACCACCAGCGACCAGCTTTGCCTTTGACAAACTTGTTGGGAATCCCATTATCACTGCAGTATCGAAAAACATTCAGCTGAAGCACCTTTGAAGTTAATGGGTAACCAACGTCACATAAACGAAATATACGCGAGCACAGTTCTTGTTCTTGCTCTGCTGAAAGGGTTGGCTTGCAGCCCAATTTTGATTTACAAATTTTTCCTTCAAAAATGTAGCGGCGAAGGGTTCGCTTGGGTACACCATACCTGCGTCTCGCTTCACGAACAGATAAACCATTTTCATTTACCCCACAGACAACTTCAGACAAGGCTTCTTGATTCCATAGTCCACTCTTCTTAACTCCATATTTTTTTTTCATATTTAAGTCAGAAAAGAAAGAGAAATCCTTATAGCAATTATTTTCGCAAGTCTAAACAGACAAAATATTATAGCAATGATTTTCGTAGGTTTAAAAAGAAGGATAAAACATTATAACGATATTTTCCATAAATGTCAAACGAAAAAAGGAAAGCATTATAAAAATCGATTTCATAAGTGTAAAACCAAAGAGAAAATACTATAAAAATTATTTCCGTAAGAGTAAAATTAAAAATAAAACACTATAGAAATTATCTCCGTAAGTGTAGGCAATATGGCCCACACGTGGCCATACTACCCACAATGTTGATATAGGCAAAAACCCTTCGTAATGGTATAATATCACATTTACAAAGACTACTATACTTCCATTCGAATCTTCATTAAATAGTAAAGCAATATAAAAATTAATTTGAAGAAATATGTTGGTTAGCTGCATTAATTTAATGTTACTTACTGTTCGAAAAATAACAAGTTTTATTCCTACGACGAAGAACTGCCAAACAATGGCCGCTTACGATGAGAAGGCGCAATCGCTGGTGCCGCCTTCCGCCTACCTGTCCTTGGGTGCCTCCCCAACAATATTGGACTGCTATCTAGCGGCTCCTACGGAAACTATGTCCACAATGACAAACGGGCTATATTACCAGCCGGGCCATAATACCCTCAGGTACCTTAATTGGATTTGTACATAGTTTGCAAACGTATCTTGGTATTACACCCAAAATTTTGGTTTCTGTTTGCAAGCAATTTCGAAAAAATTTGAGTAGGTACATTTGAGTTTGATAAGGTAAAACTTGGATAGTAATAAAATAACATTTTTTAAATTTTATTTTCATGCATAAACCAGGAAAATGAACAACACAACACCATACAAGTTTTGACGCTGCGAAATCAGCGTCAGTTGTATAACTGAAGGGTTTGAAGAAATTCGATGACTTTCCCAAGGTTCAGCTAGCTAACTTAGGTGTCACTTTTAGAAAGAAACATTTTCCTCAGAAATTTAAAATTATCTATCACATAAAGTAAGGAATCAGGGCTTATTGTTAGGTAGTTAATTCTGGAGAAATGACCCATACCAAAGAGCACAGAGTTAAGTCAGATGCGCTGACCGCTACACCAATGAGACCGGCTATTTTATTGTAATATTGGGTGTATGGCTGTCCATTTCACGTCGGCAGGCTATTCGGAAGTTTGATTTTGAACCAACCAAGCAAATCTTACTATCACAAATATAGCGTCGTTATATGAACCTTAAACCCCCAGAACCAAAAAAAAACACACTTTTCTACCTAACCATAACCATATTGCAACGCCCAAAACACTGTGTAAATAGTGCTTAACAACGCATGACGAAAGTTAATTAGTTATGAATTAAAATTTCCGTCTTTAAACACAGACCCTACCATAAAATACTTAACAGCCCGTTGAAACTGATTTCCATGATGCGAACACTACAATGCACCCAATGTTTTGTCCATCCAGCCAAAATGGCTCAGACCATGAAATTCAAGTTTGCTTTTGGTGTGGTAACCCAGCGCTCTTATGCCTTTACGCGGGAAATGTATTCGCCATCCAATCGCGATCGGGAAGGTGGTTGGGTACCCGGCTATGGCGAGAGGCTGAGAAGACCCATCTCAGCATCGTCACCACCAGAATCTTCCCCTCCCCACAGTTCCGGTACTACTGGGGCACAGACTGTCAGAGGAAAAATAGCGCTTTACCCGGTATCCACGTAGTCATACAGACTCTACCGCTCTACCTTACGCCTTAGGTTAGGTAAACCTTTGGTGCAAGGTGAGCAGAGAAAGCCCAAGGAACATGGGCTCAACAATGTGTCATCCTGTAATGGAAAGTTTAACACAAAGGGGGCCGACTGAATGCTGCCTAAGAACAATAGGTGCTTAATAAAGTATATATATATTAAAGATCAAACAAACTTTATGCTGTAAAGAAATTCTAAGGGTTAGAAGGTATGAATAAAAAATATTAATGAGACATATTTCAGAGGGCAGCCATATTACACTATACTTTCTTTCATAAATATTATAAATTACAAAACAAAATTACAATAATAAAAATAAACTCTTTTAACACATGTGACTTGAGTATTAGTAAATCTCGTAATTGATCATAAGTTTATCTCTAGGCCCCAACTAGTTTAAATCAAGAAAAGAATTAATTATAGAGTACAATACATTTAAACATTTATGTTATATCCGAATTTTAATTTTGGCAGGTTAATGGATCAAAAGAGAAATTTAACTGTCCGAAGAATGCATGCTACATGCGGAGAACACAAGAGTAAATCTTATCTGGTGCACAAACTGAGGCCGTAGAAGAGAGGAGGGAAATCAACTCCTAGTAGATAATCAGGTATTCATTTCAGACACGGCTCGGTCACACCAGGACGCCCACCGCTAAACAACAGATGGCAAGTCCATAAATAATAAATGGATCATGAAAATAATACTTTAAACACGATTCTCAAAGGAATCGTGAAATAACTCGCCCCTTCAAGCGGTTAGATGCACTTGAATTACTCCATAATTTTGCGATATAGCAGAAGCTACAACTAGAAGATGTTTATTATGGCTGCCACGACATGAAGAAGGCAGAGGCAGCAAATTGCTGGGAATTTAGAGGTGACCGAAGAGTCACCACTGTATAGAACAGTGCAAAACCAAAGTTGTGTTCCTATATACCTATGGCATAATGCCTTACAAAGAAATACATTAAATAATTACCTTTTGATATTTCGTTACAATATTGTAAGTTCAGAAATACATCACAAATTTCATAGATATATGATAAAGCAAAAGATTAAAAACAATCCACCATAACAGTTATATTATTTTGTCTACCGTAACAAATATATTAGTAAATATAACTGATAAAAAAAAATTAAGCAGCTCTTCAGTTTGCCTTTAAAAACAAAAATACGATATGATATTGAGCATATACCCAGCAAATGCTGAATAGTGGCACAAGACGTGGCCAACAACTGTTTTGAATAACCGCGGCTCGCAATTTGGCCGAAAGAACAGGAAGTAATTAACGAACCAGGCCAGAGTGAAAAGCTGGGCGGCGGGTTACCTAATGATGAGGTCGGGACGAAACAAGTTTGGTGCGAAGCGACATGCGTGATCAGATGTTACAAGAAGTCTCGCGGTAATACGCAGACATTGCAGATATTTATTTATTTTATTTTATGCTGTGTCAAGTCGACAGCGAGATCATTAGACGGGAACACAGGCAAACAGGGATTCTTTTCTTGCGAAGACATCAGCCATGGCTAAGGACCGGAAAAATTCGCGGGTTCAATGACCTTCAGGAATAACTCTACAGTTATGCGTATAATCAGGCAAATGTCACCCACTCATTGGCTGCTGTCTTTGAGACGTCCCACGTAGTAGCCTGTGATTCAATACAGCTTTGGTTGAATGTTTCTCATTGGCCCAGAGTCCTCCAGATGAGTTGCGAGCCAATAGCAGAAGCAGCACTGAAGTCTGGTATCTAGCCATGGCCTGCAGTAAATGGCCTGGAGTGATTTCAAGGAACCACGGTTAATCGAAAAATCAGAATGACTAGGGCGGGATTCAAACCCGCGTCCTCTGTAATGCGAGTCCAAGCCTTATCACTGCGCCACCTCGCTCCGTGTCACGGTTGATCTGACGTATCTAGTTGGAACAACACCGTATTGTTCAGTTGATTTGACGTAGGTATCTAGTTGTAACAACACCGTATTGTTCAGTTGATTTGACGTAGGTATCTAGTTGTAACAACACCGTATTGTTCAGTTGATTTGACATGTAGTTTTAACAACACCGTATTGTTCAGTTTATTTGACGTAGGTATCTAGTTGGAACAACACCGTATTAGTTTTATGACAAACTATAAAATAATCGTAAAATTACCTGCATATTCAAAGGTTCAGTAATTTTACATTTGTAGTATTATCTTGAATAATCTGTACATGTGGCGTAATTTTACACAAATGTAACTATAAAACGAAATTTTGCTACTGGTTTCAGAAATAATACACGATTGTTCATATTTATTACAATAACCAACGTGTTAAATTGCACATAAGGATGTTGATTAAATTACACATTCATCAAATGTTAAATATTCAGTGTCCTTTTTTTGATAGTTCACTGTACTTGTAGGTACACATATACGTCACTGTAAAATTACAACATATGTGTTGAGTAATTTTACAGCGAACAAGGAACTTTTAAAAAAAGTATTTTTTTTTCTATTTATACTGACAAATCCCTATTTAATTTACATTACGTTACAAAATTGGTATTCCCTTTAGTAATGGATTTATTAGTGTACAAGATGGTCAAGTGGTTGATATGGTGTACTAATAATCAAAAGTTCGTGAGTTCGATACTCCGCTAATTTACTTAGAAGGTTAGAAGTGTTTACTTAAACAGTTAAAGGTGATAAAATTTTAAATTTCTCGAAAGTAGACATTCTTCATTAACAGCTATACGCTACAAAAAAATAAATTATATTTGTCAGTACCACAAATTAAGTTCATTGTTAATGTAAATTTACTCGACGATGCAGTAAAATTAACTCACAGTCATGGTAAACAATACGCATGTAAATCTTTGTACCACAGTGTAAAAATATACCAATAGCTTTAACATAACATAACTAAAGCAGTTGTACTTTTAAACTTTTAATAGTATTTTTACTTAAGCACAAGAGTAGGTGTCAAATTATAATCACCGCGGTGGATACTCTGCTACCACATACATGGTGTGTAAAATTATACAATGTTTTATAGTTGTAGGTTCCGGGTTTGGGTTAAGGGTGCAAGTTTATCATGTGTAAATTTTGATTTTGTGTTAAAGCCCCTCTTCGCTTTCCCCATCGCCCCAGTAAGCAAATAATTTTTCAGGGAAAACATCCACGGTACTAGTGAAAACTTTCTTCAAATAAGAGTCATCACAAATGCTGAAACTGTACGCCGAAAACTCTCGCAATGTGCGCTTGGTCGCGTGCTTTGCTTTTCACGCTTGGAAAATTCTGCAACAGCTAACTACCGTGCGCTCGCGCCTATCAGTACAGTCATTAAAGACTTTCCTTTAAGAAACACACATGCCCGCAACGTCAAACATTTTTCACACAGTTCCCACACTTTTACTTCAGCCTATTTCCCAGAGTTTTTCCTGTATCACCTAACATTTTATTCCCGTCTCAGCGGTATATCTGGCAAGATAAGAAAAGTATTACAATACACATTATTATCAAAACATATTTTAACAAACATACGTAGCAAGCAAAATTGACTAAACAAATTGTTTTATCGCACAGCAAACAGTTTGCACTGTTATCACTTCCATTTACACCGCAGTGTAAAAAAAAAGGTCAGTTTACACATTCAGTGTTAACGTATTTGTACATTTTTCGACATGTTATTCGGAAAAACACAGTTTGTGTATTATTACACATTCCTTGTTTAAAGTTGCCACTATGTCGTGTAGTTTTAAACCAATGCAGGTTTACATTCCAAAAACAAAAGTGGTATAAAAATACACGATTTCGTGAAAATTAACAATAATTCTAATAGTTTAACACTCTATAGTCAGTAGTACAGTTTGGTATGTCAGGCGCCTATAGTCGGAGTGAGGATTGAGTGCAGGTTAGCCATCTTGGATTGTGACGTGACGGCGGCCATCTTGAATGACCATGACAAACGACAAATGACCTCAGAAATTTGAAAATTTTGCCAAAATTAACTTAAAATTTCTCAAAATTTACCAGAATTCGCCAAAATTTCCATTTTTTTCGAAAAAAAAATTACGCCAAAAAATCTCAAAAAATAGTAAAAATAAAAGTTTGTCTATTTCGAGGGGGAAAAACCTATTTTGAGGGAAAATTTCCCTATTTAGTCCTCAAAAATGCCAGCGAGTTGAAAAGTCTGCAAAGCGGCTTAAAGTCCGCATCTACAAGCCGACAATTAGGATGTCATGGCCACCATTAAGAATTGTTATCTAACCATTGGAATTATCGTTACAGTTGCCAACTTGAAAATCCGTATTTTTTATGCTAGAAAATCGGGAAAAAATTCAAATTTATGAAAATTAATTAAAATTTTAATTAAAAACATTCCACCATCTTGGATTATGTCGCCACGGCCGCCATAATACAATCCATAATTATGACCAAAAAAATTAGGAATTTTTTTTCCAATTTAAAAAAAATAATTTATCAATTTGTAATAAAATTTGAATTAAAAACGCACTTACATCATGGGGTCTTCAGTACGTACCTGGCAAGGACAAAATAAAAATGACAAAAGATTATTCCTCCACGGAAATCAACGACAGACTGACTAATGCCAAGGTAGTATGCTGGCTAGTATGACGTCATGTCCGCCATCTTGTACTCGTCTGCTGAAGGCCACCAACTTGTTTTCTTTTTCTGGAGGCTACCGTCTTGTTTTCGTCTGCTGGAGGCCAAAATCTTGTTTTCGTATGCTGGAAACCGTCATCTCGTTGTCGTCTGCTAGAGAGCACTACTGCTATGTTAGTTTAATATTCACCTGCTAGAGTGCAGTAATTATTTATTACCAATGCGCCCGAAATCTTGTCGGCCGACACGGCCATCATATTGGAAATCCGTATTTATTAAGTTAGAAATTCGAAAAAAATTTCAAAATTCGTCAAAAATATATCTTATTAATACAATGATTGATTCGAACGGTTCCTGGCCTTAGTTCGATACTTGACGGATACAAAAAAATTAAAATTTTAGTAAAATTATTAATACCAATAAATTAGGTAAAAAGTCCTAAAATACATTTAAATTCCTCCAGTATGCCGATGATGTTATATATTGACTGCCATCTTGGAAATTTGGAAAAAAATTCCAAAAGACATCAAAAAATACTCATTAATTAACAAATTCATTCGATGGATTACTGACCTTTCTTCGAACCTTAGGCAATGAAAAAATACAAATTAAATTTAATGTCACTTCAGTTTGCCATAAAATCGACAGATTCTAAAAAAAAAACACCTTTTTTACAAATATTATTTATTACATAACTCATCCACTACGACAGGAACACTTGCTAATGTAAGCAACATAATAAACATTTAGTTTTGCATTGGCTTTAATTCTCAGCTCCAAAACAGTTTACCGAAGACAGAGATCATTCAGATCCTTTTCCTACGTAGTCTTTTTCTTCCAGACAGAGTTTCTCGATACTTTGTTTAACAGACTGCTACACTTCGTTGGAATTGTAAATGGAAGTATTCACTGTCTTGAATGCTAACTTCTTAACATTGTCCTCGAACGGATACGGTTTACCATACTCGCAGTACAGACACAAGTTATATTTTAAGGGTCCGTTCGTTGCTACTTCATCTGTAAGTTGATTGATTATGTACTGCTCGATATCGTCAAGAAAAGTACAAATGTATTTTGAATTTATAATTTATTTAGATAATATTTGTCTTTCAACATTCCACGAAATGCAGATTTAGCCAAGTGTAATCCGTTACCATTCACATGTAATGCACCTAGCACAGTCTTTGGCTTATATTCGTGTCCAGAAGTCATCGCAATCGGCTGCAACCTGTTTTTATGCTTGTAGAGGAGAGGTGGGTAGTCCCGGACTCTTAAGCATAATTACATACATCTGAAAATTTTTCATATATATTTAAAAAGTTAATCTGTCAGTTTTACGCTTGAAACTCTATATGTGCATACATTGTCAATACAAACACATACAATCTTCTAATGAACGAAAAGGAGGATTACAATGGTGCTTATGTTTTTGCACAGAAACGATACATGTCGGGTAGCCCCGGACACATCATTTCTTCATTAAGCACACATCACAGTAAAAGGATACATCATCTGGATGAACTCAAGCACATTACTCATGTGCCCATCCCTTACATGTACAACATTGAATCCAGTTTTCTTTAAAACTTTCACAGCAGATTATGCAAATTGTCTTCGATACTGGTAAAGATGTTTTCCTTGACAATTTTTTCCGACACTGTTTCGACTTCGACTGTTCCACAGTAAGTGACAGTTTGCTAGGTTTTCTTCGTAGAATATGTTTGGTTTTCGGTCGTGTCTTAAGTTCTCAGGTTCTTTGTAAGGGCTTGACGTTAAAATTTCACTTCACTGAGCTTTTAGTTTCCTACATGAACTTCTTTTGCTGGCGTCTGGAAGAGGCGACAAAATTTTCAAAACATTTGTAACATTCGTTGATGTTGAGGGATGGCTGTTGTCTTCAGCATTCGGCCTAGAAGTGATTGATCTGGGCGATTTCACAGGATCATCAGAGGTTTCTGTCATTGGAATAGGCCTATGTGTTTATGTTGCCTGATTAGAGATTGAACTGCAAGATGGTTGTGCAGCAGTAACGGGATCATTGCTAGGAGCTCTTTTATTTTAGAGTTCAGGTGCTTCAGGAATTTCTGTCAGAAGTGATGGAATAAAATCTAGGTCAGAGAAAACTCCAGGGTTCAAAGGATAGATGCCTGTGCAAGAAAACTCATTGCTTGCAATATCAAGACAAGACTTCCTATATGCACTTGAAACCATTCCTGCTATTTCATTTTCTGTTATTCTTAGACCAGCATTTTGTCGCATCCACAGAGCACAACTTTCAGCATAAGCATTCTTGAATAGCTTCATGAAAGTTCTGTCCAATGGTTGGAGTTTGTGAGTAGTGTGAGGATAAGTGCTTATCATGTGGACATTATGTTCCCTAGCATAACATATCACAGCAAGGTCCTTGTGGCTAGAATGTCCATATAACAGCAACAAAACCGGGTTCTGTTGTGTAGGCTGAGTGTATCGAACAAAATGTTTCAACCACACTAAGAATGTTTCTGCACTCATCCAACCATCTGACTGAGCTGCAGCGATGGCTTCATCAGATGCTCCTATCATTATTCTGCCATTCATTCTCTTCCTCGGGAAAATAAACATAGGTGGAATGAAATGGCCAACAGGATTCATGCAAAGCATGACTGTAACATTTCGGCCTCTTTCAGCTGATGTCAATTTTCCAACTTGATTCTTTCCTTTAACAGACAAGACTTTCTGATTTTGGTGAACAGTTGAGACCCCAGTTTCGTCCGTATTGTACATTTTAGAAGGTGGGAAGTTGTATATCTCTATCAGTATTGTCAGTTTTTCGAAAAACAATTTAACTTGAGGTTCATTAAAACAAACACACCTCATCAAACTGGTAGATTCTGGAGAGCGCAAACTCAAATGTGGATGTCTTTGCATGAAAGAGTTGTAAAAATCTTTCCCAGCACATTTGGTGTCCCTGTTAAATCTGTGTGGAATTCCAAGTGTCTCTGCTAAGTCGAATGCCAACTTCAGAAATTCCTTTCTACTCAATCCCATTCACTTATCATCAAGTTCTATAATGTGTTGTGCCAGCTCTTCTTCAAAATTTGAAGGAAATGTTGGTTCAAAACGTCCAAGTTTAGGCTTCAGCTCACATTCAAACCCTTTCTTAATCAGTGACACTCTATCCTGAACAGAACTTTTTGGAACATTAAAATGTGTTGCTGCATCTCGTACACTCATTTTACCACTCAACACATGTTTTACAGCAATTTTCATTGTAACTTCACTCCACGATCTCATATTGGTAGTTCTTCCTTTGAATTTCGGCATTATTGTTGCGTCAACCAACTGTAACATACGACCCCAATATATTAATAAAAATAATTAACTTGCTAAACAAAGAATATATTATGTTTTACATATCAAATGATGTGTCCGCAGCTACCCTCTTTTGGAGTGTCCGTAGCTACCCGCAACACAATAGCTCGAACTAATAAACATAACAAAAAACCTGTTGCCAATACGAGCATCCCTAAATGGTATGTTCAAAAATGCCTTATAAATATGACATTGTGTACATATAATTCAGTTTCGCTTACCAACGGTGTCGTGAGACGCTTCCAGATATTAACTGCGTCGTAAAAATCTTTACCACAAAACACAAACATACGCACTATATCCACGCGCTTAAACGAATAAATCTCAACTGTGTGCGGACAGCACTGTATACGGAGGGAGTTCTGGACAAAACTTGACAGTACTGCCACCTAGCGAGAAGTAGGTAAACTACGACGTGTCCAGGGCTACCCACTGTCCGCGGCTACCCACCTTTCCCCTACGTATACGAGTCTCCAACCTAAACCGAGGAGTCGAAATATCTGCAGGCAGTTCCACATCAGGTGAACGGACTACACCTATACAGTTTTTTGCATGTCGTCTCAAACTGTCAGTACATGCAAACCAATCATGGCACTTATCGCAGCGAATCTTCATACGAGAAGGATTCTTCATGAATTTGCTTCTCTTGTGTTTTCGCGCATCATAGGTATATGCGAACGGCATATCGCAGTAGCTGCAAGAATGCCTAGTTGATGACGATGAACTTTTCAGGCTCAAACCAGATGCAGATGTAATTGATCTAGTACCAATTCCCAATGTACTCTTAATTGAGTGAAACAATCGCTGTCGTAGCGAAACCTTTACTTTCTGCCGCGCAGCACACCTTTACATATCTTCATGTGTATTTCAGTGTATCTTTTCTTGTAAATTGATTGCGATATTTTTTACATCCCTTCATTTTTGCGTGAAAGATTCTTAGCGTATCCTCTCTTCTCGCGTCGTCGAGCATTATTGTTGTTCGAGAATATGTTGTCAGAGTAAGACATCGATGCTCGATAGTTGTTGACGAATCACCAGCCATTGAATCTCCCTCAAGGGTAAAACGTCGTTCATCGTGGTTTTCTCTGCAACCAGCAGAGCAGGAATTAAAGTCTCTTCTGCTGGTGGAAGCATGCAAGTTGAAGCCTCATCTATTGTTGTTGGTGACGATGTTACACATTTCATCGGGATCTGCGTACTCGTTGACGAGATATTTGCCGTCGATGGTACAGCTTTCATCAAAATCTTCGTGGTTGTCGTCGACGATGCCAACGGTATCTGATCTTCCGTCGTTGTCGCTGCCGTCAAGGTTCCCGTAGACTATGGTACACCTTCCATCGAGTTCACAAGAACCAGTAATTGTGTGACTTATGTATCAGATGAGTCAAGCTAGGCGATCCTTACGTCATCGTACCCAGTAACAAACTGAGTCACATCGTCCAGTCCACGCTTATATATATATATATATATATATATATATATATATATATATATATATGTGTGTGTGTGTGTGTGTGTGTGTGTGTGTGGCCACTGGAATAATACGCATATCAAAACAAGAACCATTTAAATTAATACGCGATTCAAAACAATAAAAAAAAAACAGATTCGACAAAACTAAATGACACGCAATGAACACACTGAACACACACTGAACACGCATGGACACACAATACACATGCATTTTTAACTAAAAGGAAGCTTATTTGGACGAAAATTAAACTTAGTGTGATACGATCTCGTCGTAGGAATAGGAACTCATTGCAGGGATACGATCTCAACAGTAGGATACGACTACATACATTTAACGAAAAGAATGTACATTTTCACGAACAGTCAACTTAGTAGGATGCGATCGCCAATTTACGATAGGAAAGAATGCCTCCAACATTCTTTGGCTCTATAAAGTATTTTGCTCCAACAGTCTTTCACTCCAAAAGTCAATGGCTCCAAGTATTTGGCTCCAACAGTTTTATGGCTCCAACAGTCATTGGATCTAACAGTCATTGGATCTAACAGTCTTGGGCTCCAGCAGTCTTTGGCTCCAGCTGTCTTTGGCTCAAGCTGTCTTAGGCCTAGCTGCTATTTGGCTACGAGACTACGAGGCTACGAAGCTACTACACGCCCAACCAACTGTGGTCCCGGGAAAAATGTGAACTACTCAAGGTCAGACGGACCCCTCCCTCCGCCGTCATCCCTTCCGCCACACTTTCCCCTCCCTTTCCCTAGTCCGCCTCAAGAGTCGGAACGAATCATGTCGCGGGTGGGACGGCAAGTAGAGTTGTTACCATAAGTCACGACACAGTGCGCGGACACGGGCGTATCGGTGTTCAAGTATTTCACGGATCCTTTGAAAGTGGAGCAAGGTTTCGAAGCGTGCGTGACTGTAATATAACGTGTATTGACAAATGGCATCGGGTAGTACAACAAAACACAAAACTATACAGAGCCAGTGCAGGGAAGTGATTAGCAATGTGATTGCATTTTGTGATCAGGAGAAGGCATCAGGCAAACTTACCCATCCATTATGTAATGCAACAAAGCGTGCGGCCGCAGCGACAGGGAAATCGAAAGGAACAATATGCAAAATTAGAAAAGAAAGTAAAGAAGCCATCAGTGGGGGACGAGATGAACTTCGCAAACTTTTCCAGATGGGTACAAGACAAGCTTATTCCAAATCTGCCTGCTAATTCGTTGGCTGTAATGGATAATGCCCCTTATCATTCCGTTCAGTTAAATAAGCCACCAACAGCCGGTACATGAAAACAAGATATCATCCGATGGTTACAGAACAACAACATTCCGCATGACAATGATATGACAAAATGTGAACTCCTCCAGCTCGTTCGTGGTCGACGTCCACCTCCAAGGTTTCGCATAGATGAGATGTTAGAAGAACATGGGCATGAAGTAATAAGATTACCACCATACCACTTTGAGCTTAATACTATTGAGTATGTATGGAACATTGTGAAATCACGTGTTGCTGAAAAAATGTCGCGCAATCATTACGTACCATTGAAAACATCACAACAGAATCAATCAATAGCGTCACCAAAGAAGAATGGCAAAATGCTATTTTACATGTAAAACATACAGAAGCAGAGTACTGGACAGGTGACTGTCTAATGGAGCACGAAATTAAAAAAAATTGTTGTTAACTTTGGCGAGTCCAGCTCAGACAGTGAATGGGACTTTTCGGACAACAGCAGCACATATTTCAATGGTAACATATCAGGAATTGAAGAACTAAATGGCTGAGTGGGAGTTTGTTACGTGCACTATGCACGAAACTGTGTTGAAATGTTTCTTGCATTTTTTTTCATTAATTAATCACACAAACAATATTTTCTTTGTTTATAGGCAAATGTATACCGACATATATGTTAAATATGGTGCTGAGTGAAATAATTATTATAACACAAACGGTATGATGTGATGCTGTGACACACTTTGGTACACACTGTGACATCTTCGTAGACACTGTGTTTCGCTGTTTCATGACTGTACCTTCACCTTATCACAACATTTCTTACTGCACGACTGCGCTTCATGGCCATCGTTTCATCAGGTAATCATGTCTACATGCTGCGTACACTTATGAACGCACGTGTATACCCCTTGCTTCCGCAGCAAACGGTATTCCCCTACTGCCAACCCCTCCTCATTCCCCACCTCTCTCACTGCGACACTAGCGCTCCCGTCACTCCCCTCCTCGGGACCACAGTTGGCTTGGGCGTGTAGTACGAGACTACAAGTCTACGAGGCTACGAGGCTACATGGCTACAAGTATATGAGGCTACAAGTATACGAGGCTACGAGACTACAGGGCTTTAACTGTCTTTGAATCAATTTAGCTGCAAGTGTTAATTTATATCATGCAAAAGAACTTGTTGCATGTAGTCCTGATTCTTGCCAACAGATGTCGCCATGTGCAGTGTTAAAATAAAATAAAAATTATGTAGGTTGCAGGATGCTCACTCACAATCGAAATAGAAGGAGGGCTTCGCTAGGTATAAAGGAGAAGGAAGTTCGTCTTACATGGCAGTGTTTCTCAGCAGGCTCATGGAATAGTAATAAAAGGAGTAATAAATAATTTTTGTATAAGAACTACCAGAAAAAAAATTATGGTAGTGATAATTTGGCAGCAGAAACTCACTAACTAAATGTAACCCTAAATAAAATTGAGTGTCTCGTTAAGTAAAAAAAATTTCGTGCAGAGATAGAGTTTTCAGAAATAACCAGCAGCACGCGTAAAACATCAGAAGAAGTCTCACAAGGAAAAATCAGGAGCATTCGAAAAAAAAAACATCAAAATATTGGCAGGAATAATCAGGAGAACAAGGAGAAAACTAACGCACATTTTCGTTAGTTAATATCAGCAAATCGCAAAAAAAAAAAAATTGTTTAAAATAAAAGTTCATAAAAAATATAAATTTACAAAATTACAAAATATAAAAATATAAAAACATGACTATAAAAATCCAAAAATTAGAAATATAAATTTACCAAAAATTCTAGGTTGTTCTAGACTCTTATCATTGATGAACAAAGGAAAAGTTCACAAGCTAGCAGAAGCTGTTTTTGTAAAATTTTAATTTCTTTATTGCATTTTTATATTTTATTTTTTATGTGATTCGCTGATATTGACTAAGGGATGCGTGTGTTAGCTATATGTGTGTGCTCCTGATTATCCCTGCCAATATTTTGATAGTTTTCTATGAATACTCCTAATTATTCGTTCCAATATTTTGTTTGTTTTCGTCATGTTCTCCTGATTATTCGTGGAGAGACTTCTTTCTGTTGATGTTCTGGTTATTTCTGAGGAATATATCTCTGCATGGAAATCTTTTGACTTGATGAGACAAGCAATTTTATTCAGAGTTACATTTCATTAGTGAATTTCTGCTACCAAATTATCACTAACTATATATTTATTATTATGTGGATCTTATCAAAAAATATTTATTTCTTAGTCTATTACTATGCCATGAGATAGCTGAGAAACTCTGCAATGCAAGACGAACTTCCTACTCCTTGATGCCTAGCGAAGCCCTCCTTCACTTGCGATCGAGAGTGAGCATCCCGCATTCCAAATAAAAAAAAAATAATATAAATTTACCTCAACACAACACAGTTGGCGACATCTGTTGGCAAAAATCGGGTTTTCTTGCAAAAATATCTTTTGCAACAGATAAATTAACTATCGCTGAATACAGTCAAAGACAGTTAAAGCCATGTAGTCTCGTAACTTCGTAGAAGTGTAGCCTCATAGACTTGTAGCCATGTAATCGTATAGCCTCGTAGACTTGTAGCCTAGTAGCCTTGCAGCCTTTTAGTCTGGATGTAGTTTAATAGTTTCGTAGCATCGCAGCATTGTAGTATCGTAGCCAAATAGCAATTAGGCCTAAGACAGCTGCAGGCAAAGACTGTTGGAGCCAAATACATTTGGAGCCAAAGACTATTGGTGCCAATGAGTGTTGGAGCCAAAAGACTCTTGGAGGCAAAGACTATTGGAGGCATTGAATCCTACCGTAAATTGGCCATCGCATCCTACTGAGTCAAATGTTCGTAAAAATGTACATAATTTTCGTTAAATGTACATAGTCGTATCCTACTGATGAGATCGTATCCCTACGACGAGTTCGTATCCCTGCAACGAGATCGTATACCTGGGATGAGATCATATCACATAAAGTTGAATTTTCGTGTACGCATGTGTACATTGCGTGTCCAGTGTGTGCACTGTGTGTCCATTGCGTGTACTGTGTGCACTGTGTGTATTGTGTGTACTGTGTGTACTGTGTGTACTGTGTGTCCTTTGCATGTCCATTGCGTGTCAAACACCTGTCTTTTTTTTGTTGAATGTGTGTCGTTTCGTTAAATGTGCTTCCTTTTTAAATATTGTGTTGACTCGTGTATTAATGTAAATGGTTCTTGTTTTGACTTGCATATTATTCTGGCGGCCGCGGGTATATAAGCAAGTCTCAGACAATGAGACACTCTGTTTGTTACTGGTTACGACGGTGTAAGGATCACCTAGTTTGACTCATCTGATACATAAGTCACGCAATTATCTGTTCTTGTGAACTCGATGGCATCTTTACCGTCTTTAATATCGAACTCGATGGAAGTTGTACCATCGTCTACGGGAACCCTGACGGCAGCGACGACGGCAGCGCAGATCCCGTTGGCATTGTCGACGACAACCACGAAGACTTTGCTGTACACTGTACCATCGACTGCACACATCTCGTCAGAGACGACGAAGATCCCGATGGAAAGTGTAACATTGTCACCAACAACATTAGAGGATACTTCAACTGGCGTAGCTCCACCAGCATAAGAGAGTTAATTCCTGCAGTGCTGACTGCAGAGGAAACCATGATGAATGAAGTTTCACCCTCGATGAAGACTTCAATGGCTGGTGATTCGTCAACAACAATCGAGTATCGATGTCGTTACTGTGACAAGATATTCTTGAACAACAGTAATGCCCGACGACACGAGAAGTGAGAATGTGGTAAGAATCTTTCACGCAGAATGTAAGGCTGTCAAAAGTGTCGCAAGCAATTTACAAGAAATGATACGCTGAAAAAACACTTGAAGATGTAAAGGTGCGCTGCGCGGCAGAAAGTAAAGGTTTCGCTACAAAAGCGATTGATCGATTTCCTTAAGAGTATATAGGGAATTGGTACTACATCAGTTACATTAGCATCTAGTTCAAGCCTGAAAGGTTCGTATTCATCAACTAAGCATCCTTGCAGATACTGCAATATGTCGTTCGCATTTTCCAATTATGCACGAAGACAGGAGAGAAGAAAAAGCAGGAAGAATGCTTCTCGTATGAAGTTTGGCTGCGATATGTGCCATGTTTGGTTTACGCGTATAGACAGTTTGAGACAACATGCGAAAAACCGTACATGTGAATTCCGTTCACCTCATGTGGAACTACCTGTAGACAATTAGACTTCTCGGTTTAGGTGCGTACAAGCACAAAAACAGATCTTCAGTAACCGACTGCGATGATGCCTGGACATGAATCTAAGCCTAAGAATGTGCTTGATGCATAAAGGTAAATGATAATGGATTCTAATATGTTAAATCTGCATTTCGTTGAATGTTGAAATGCTACTACTATCTAATTACATTTGGTGAGTAAAACGACATCTGTACCTTTCTTGACGGTATCAAGCAGAACATAATCACCTTACAGATAGAAAGTTAACACACAGATATTTAAAATATAATTTGTGGCTGGGCTGTTTATATAGCAAACAATTTCCGTCCGAGGACAAATTGAATAAGTGCACATTCAAGACAGTAAATAATCCCATTTACAATTCCGACTATTTGAAGCAGTCTGTTACATACAGTATAGAGAATCTCTGTCGGGAATAAAAAAAACTGTGTAAGAAAAGGATTTCGCTAGTCTCTATCTTCAGTGAACCAATTGAAGCTAAGAATTAGTCATTTGAAGCCGATACAGAACTAATGTTTTTTTTGCTTACTTTCGCAAGTGTTCTTATAGTAGTGTAGAATTTATTTAATAAATAATATTTGTAAAAAAAGTTGTATTTCCCAAAACTGTTTTTTAATTTTAATAGATAATCTATTTTGCATTAGTCAAGTTTCGAACAAAGGATGGTATTTGTTCTAATCAATCAGTAAATTAAAGAGTATTTTTTTAATGAATTATGTTTTTTTTATTTACACTTTTATTAATATAGATTTTCAAGATGGTGGCCTAGACGGTTGACAAAATGTTTTATGCCATTATGGTCTGGTTTTCGGTATTCTAGCAGGTAACAATTTAAACTAATATGGCGGCAGCACACTCTAGCAACCGATGTGTGCACTACATGACCCTATCGCTCCTAGTAACAAGTATTGAAAACAATATGCCGGCAGCACTCTCTAGCAGACGACATGTGTACTACATGCCACTATTCTCCTGGTAGCGAGTATTGAAAAATAAAAGGTAGCGACCTACAGCAGATTAAAACCAGATGGCTGCTGTGATAAATTAATCCAAGATGATGGCCTCCAGCAGACAAAAACAAGATTGCAGACGTAACATCAAAATACAAAATAATGAACTCCAACAATCAAAAACAAGATGGTGGCTGTGATGTCATAATCCAATATGACAGCCTCCAGCATAATAGATCTTTTTTGGCATTAGTGGTGGGGAAGTCAGTCTGCCAGTTGCCTCCATGGAGGAAGGATCCATGGCGAATTTTATTTTTACCCCCGCCAGGTTCGAACCGAGGACTCCAAGCTCCTTGACACAAGTGTTTTAATTAAAATATGATTAATTTTTTATAAATGTAATATTTTCGATATTTTTGGATAATAATTATGGACTTACAAGTTGGCAGACGATTCTAAAAATGGTGGAAAGTTTTTATTCAACTTTTATTAATTAATTTTTTATATTATTGTTAACATTTTTCTCATTAAAATCAGATAATAACTATAGAATTTCAATATGTCAACCATAATGAAAGGTGCAACGATGATGTTATGATTTCAAGATGTCGGCCATGACATTCCAATGTTTGAGGTCACGACCTCATTGGTTTAGGGTGGCTTGTAGATGCGGAAATTAAGCCACTTTGCGGACTTTTCAAGTCACTGGCATTTTTGAGGACTAAAACGGTATATTTTCCCTCAAAGCGGAAATTTTTTCCTCGACAAAGGGAAATTTGTTTTTTTTTCCGATTTTTTAAATGTTTTTAGCTAAATTGTTTTCTTAAAATCTGGAAATGTTAGCTGATTGTGGCGAATTTTTGACTAATTGTGACCAATTCTTAGTATTTTTGGCAATTTTTGGCAAATTTTTAAGATCAAGGTCCAGCTCATCCAAGATGGCCACCATGACATCAAAATCCAAGATGGTGGCCAACAATCTCCATCCTTACTCCTACTCCTGCCGCCAGACACAAATTACATATAACTTATACCTACAAATATTTTTTACAGCTCAATAATGTTAAATGTTATGTTTGTTTGGAGAGTTTGTTATTTATTATTGTATTCCACAGCATCGTAAAATATGCACCACTATTCCATTTAATGTAGCCGAATTGTTTGCAGGAGTTATGAGCAGCAGCAGCAGCAGCAGCAGCAGCAGCAGCAGGTCGTGACAAGTGGAGAGAGAAAGCAACTCGACGCAGGCGAACAGTCCCAAATATGAGCAGGGACCATGGCCTCCTCAGCTTCAGCACTGATGGCTCTCACAACCAGCCCCGGCGTCGTGCTGGGCGTCATCCCCCTGCTGGCCATCGGGCTCACCTACCTGCGCTACGTGTCGGTGGACCCAGAGTCCAGGCCCATCGATGTCCGCACCGTCCTCCCCGAATACGACTTCGTGATCGTCGGCGGCGGCTCGGCGGGCGCCGTGCTCGCCAACAGACTGTCCGAGGTCGCCGCGTGGCGCGTGCTCCTGTTGGAGGCGGGCGGCGACGAGACCGAGATCTCCGACGTGCCAACACTGGCGGCATACATGCAGCTCTCCGACATGGACTGGAAGTTCAAGACCGAACCCCCGAAGGATTCGCACTACTGCCTCGCCATGATCGGTGACAGCTGCAACTGGCCCCGCGGGAAAGTTCTAGGCGGTTCTAGTGTCCTCAACGCCATGATATACGTCCGCGGGAATCGTTACGATTACGACGAATGGGCAAGAATGGGAAACGACGGATGGAGCTACAACGATGTCCTGAAGTATTTCAAGAAGTCTGAAGACAACAGAAACCCCTATCTCGGCAAAAACTCCTACCACTCGACGGGTGGTTATCTAACCGTGCAAGAAGCACCCTGGCGAACTCCCCTATCATTAGCATTCATAGAAGGCGGAATGCAACTAGGCTACGAAAATCGTGATTGCAATGGGGAATTCCAAACTGGGTTCATGATAGCGCAAGGAACTATTCGACGCGGTTCTCGATGCAGCACGGCAAAAGCATTCCTGAGACCCGTACGACTGCGAAAAAATCTCCATGTCGCAATGAATGCCCATGTCACACAAATACTTATCAACCAAGATAAAAATAAAAAACAAGCAACGGGTGTACAGTTTATGAGGCATGGCAAAACTAATACGGTGAAAGCAAAGAAGGAAGTCGTTTTGTCAGCGGGGGCCATAGGATCTCCTCATTTACTGCTGATTTCTGGCATTGGCCCACGTGATGAACTTGAAAAGCTTAACATTCCTGTCATACAAAACCTAAAAGTTGGCTATAATCTTCAAGACCATGTGGGACTTGGAGGGCTAACCTTTATAATCGACGAACCAGTGACCTTAAGAAAGTCCCGATTTCAAACTGTGACAGCAGCACTGGAATATGTAGTCAATGAACGTGGTCCATTAACTTCACTTGGAGGTGTTGAAGGAGTGGCATTTGTCAACACAAAATACGCTAATAAATCAGGTCTATGGCCTGACATTCAGTTCCACTTCGCACCTAGTTCCGTGAACTCTGATGGTGGAGAACAAATTCGTAAAATTCTCGGTTTACGTGACCGAATTTACAACACTATGTATAAACCACTGGTGAACTCTGAAACATGGACCATTCTGCCACTTCTTCTTCGCCCGAAAAGTAAAGGTAAAATATTCCTCCGGAGTAAAAACTTTTCTCATTACCCAGGAATTGAGCCCAACTATTTTTCTCATGAAGAAGACATTCGTACACTAATAGAAGGTGTTAAAATTGCCGTGAATCTTTCAATGACTCCGGCATTTAAAAATTTTGGCTCACGACTCCATAAGATTCCAATGCCAGGATGCGAGAAACATCAATTTGCAAGCGACGAATACTGGGCATGTTACCTCAAGCACTTTACCTTTACTATATACCACCCAACTGGCACATGCAAGATGGGACCACCTTCAGATCCAGATGCTGTTGTCAATCCACGTCTCAAAGTATACGGAGTGGAAGGAATTAGGGTTGTCGATGCCTCTATTATGCCCAATATAATTAGCGGTAATCCTAATGCGCCCACAATTATGATAGGAGAAAAAGCTTCGGATATGATTAAAGAAGACTGGAAGGTCCTGTGATAGCCATCGTCTGTTTATAAACATATTTAAACACTATTCTATAGACTCGTATAATGCATTACGAAATTATATGTACTCCAAGAAAAACTATTTGTGTGTAGCATAGACGATATATCCATGAAAATCGTGTGTTTAAAGGTAGGTAACAATAATATTTACTAGAGTAATATCTCGAATGAGCCACAAGAACTGGCCACCATCCAGGGAAGCAAATAATCAACTTAAAATACAATGTCATTATTCGCTGTAAAGCTTGTGTCTATTTTATGCTGTCATGGTTTCTCATAATTATTGTAAATTGTGCATATCGTTCATTGTGTGTTTCGTATTTTGACTGTGCTATACTTATTTACTTATATCTTTTAAGTTAAAAATCAACAACACACAACTCACTCGATATTGCACAGAAACCTTCATAAAAACAGCACAAAGTAGTTTTTTGTATACTTGCGAAAATGAAATATTTAAAAATTAACATTATTAAAGACCATAAATATACTGTCTGAAATATGCTGGAATATTATCGAAATACAGATGATTTAAAAATAACATCAGTTTCACTCATTACCCAATAATCTAACCAAGACAAATAGGCTATATTCCTTTGTTCAACTTAATATTTTCTAAATGTAAAATTTATTTTAGAAAAAAACTGCGATTTCGACAACTAAACTATATACTATTATTTCAGCATTATTCGTAAGAAGGAACTGTATTCACACATTAACATGTTTTTCCTTTTACCAGCATTCTAAAGGTACGGTCCCTTCAGACAAGATTTTTAAAATGCATTAATTGTTGTAATAGATAAAAAAAACTACTTGGGAATCAACAACAAATTCCTGCATTTGTATTTTCTCGAATGAATCTGTTAAATTAAGAAAATTTTGTGGGTAACATTATCCACTTTTAATTGTAGAATTAAGGGATGCTTTCTTGTTATTGCACCAATGTGTGTAAATGCACCAATGTGTGTAAATGTTGGCTGTAATATATAGAATATTTCCACATGATTCATCCTATTTCAAATGCCTATAACATTGAAATGAAAAAAAGATAAAAGCTTTGGTTGGATTTTAACATACAATAATACTAAGTTACTATTTTACAAAACAACCAGTCTGTTCGAACCTCTGGTATCACCGTTGAATGCTTTGATTGGTAGGAGGTTCACTACCGTAGTGTCGACGAAAGCCACGTTGACCAGATGCAACTGACCCACAATAGTTGAAACGGATAAAGATAAAAGCTCTTTGTTGCCGTGTTGTCGCCATCTCGAAGCATACTGAACGGGCGCGCGAGCAATACCAGCTGTCGCAGCACCAGGGCGAGTGAGATGGCGAGAACACGGCATCATAAAGCTTTTATCGTTCACAGTTAAAACTAGTGTGAGTCAGTTTACATCTTTTGAAGGTGACTTGCATCGACATTACGACAGTTAGCCGCCTACCGCTCAGAGCATTCGACGGTGACGACAGCAGTTTGAAGAAGCTGGTTGTTTTTGAAACGTAAATAAAAAACTTTGTATTGTTATGATTTAATAAATTTTCATAGACAAACGCCATTGTTAGTTTTCACTAGATTATTTCATAGAGCAACTACAAGAATGAACAAGAAAGATGAATACAATTTCGTGGAAGGAATTAGTCGGAAAAAATATCGTAGCACAGACGTGCTGTCGATGTCTTTAACATTTGACATCAGCAAATTTTGGCTTGCTGTGTGTTTATGTATTCATATTTCTTGTTCATTCTTTTGGTTTCTCTATGACATACAGTGTTAACTAGCAATGTCCATTAATTTTTTTTTAATCAATCTTCTCCATTGTAAGAATTATTCAAAGAACGTATTTGTATTTTTATGTGTGTATTGAAATGTTAAAGTCTTGTAAAAACGGATGAATCATTTTGAAACATCCTGACAGATTATTAATTAACAAAAACTATAACTCTCTCAGTCAGTGTTTCTTTATGAACAGCACACAGTTTGAAAGGTTAGACTACAAACCGCCTGACAGCTATGCAACCTGCTCAGCTGACCATGCTGTACCTCGTGGTCACCGTACAAAATAAAAACTATCCAGTGTCCAGCAGTTGGGACTGTCTTCAGTTCATGCAAAGCCAGTACAGAAAGTAATAATTGAAAATTGACAGCAATTAACTTCTGCAACGTAAATAACGTCTGCTTACAATTACTGTTCCTGCTTGGAACGATGCCTAGATTTTCATTGGCTAAGTTCGGAGTTGTCACACAAGTACAGTCTTATAGCAACTGTAATGAGCGGACTCCATTGGGCATTGCAAAGGGCGTATAAAGGCATTTAAAGGGAGGGTTTTAAGCCGGATTAATAAACGCAAAATGCAATAAGTTCATGTACCCGGTTATAAAATACGCAAGATGAAAAAACGCAATGCAAGCACAGGCGTGAAGTGTTCCGAAAACTTGTAAATTCGATGGCGTTTTCACGTGTTAAAACTTTCACACAGTGAAAGAAAAAAAAAACTTTCCAAAAAACTATTAACATTTTTATATGTTGTCACGATAAACACCTAATAGTCGAAAGAAACGATTGTAGTTTCTAGTGTTGGTTGCGTGTTGCGTCCCTTGCACACTTCATAAACCCGGCCTCAACTAGAACAGCTCGGATCGAACTCACAACCCTCATCCGACAAGAATGACGCGTTAACAGTTAATACAATCATCATAAATCCTCCAGACCTACGTTTACGTTAATACTGCCACTCAACAAATGGCTGATGAATTATCCTGAATAGGCCTGTAGAAGGAAGCTGGAGGGGTTACGATTCCCCCCCCCCCCCCCCAATATAAAATCACAAAATGTTGCATAATAAAGAAAATAAAATAAATGAAACATAATTTCTTACATACTTACATATTTTTAAGACTGTAAAACCATATTTTAAATGTTTAATCACTAAACAAATCGGCTATAAGTAAAACAAAATAGTTGTTGCTTGCCCTGACTACATTGATTTATATCGTGGCTCACAAGTCTCACGGATTATAACGAAACACACCACGTGTTGGTTTGTAATCATCAAATGCGGGGTAATTCTGCAGATTATATTCTAGGAAACAAGGTGAATTATAACTAAAATGAAAGGTTAATTAGGTTAGGTCAGCTACATCATTATTAGCTAGGAAAATAAAAATTTTAACACAGATTTTACATATTAATGTAGTTCCCCTACAAATCGTTCAATTTATTTATAATTACCCTTATTTCCGAGAAGCCGCTAATCTGCATAATTACTAAATGCGGTGTGTGTTTCGGTACTGCGTGGAGAAAACCGCATTTCTCTGCGAGTGTTTTTACTGGGCACTAGACCACACAGCCAAACTACCAAGCAAGTGGCTATAGACCTGACATTCAATAACGACTCCGCTGTGGCGGCGGCGAAAGGAACGGGAAAGTGGTCCGCTAACCATGTGCGAGAAAGCGGGTGAAGGAACATTTCTGTTTGAGCTGGCTCACAAGGTTTGGGTCGCCCGGCTAGTAGCGCTCAGTTTGAAGAGAGACGTCAAACTGTAATGCTATGTAAACTCGGTGTCCACGCTTCTGTGTCGTGCGTATGCCTAACTACTTATGCAAACCGCAATGGATAAGGAAGAATTTAATGTGGCATGTATACATGCACCGAAGTATAAGGCGACGGGACCTTCTAGATTATGCCTGTTGCGAACCACTAGTTAACATAATCGTCGGTCATGCTGGAGGATGGGGTCGAAATAAGTTAACGTATGTGAATTTCGTATGCAAGGTACAGTCGCCAATAAAGTCCGACCGGTTTGTCCTGTGTCTTTTTTTTAATAGCGATTGATTCCTCGGCGACAGTGAGGTCCTTACAAATATAAATAAAACACAAATTAGGAAAACTGGAGAAGGAATCACCCATGGCCTATGGCGAATGACCATCTCAGCATTTGTCTGGAATGACTGAAACCATGGAAAACCACAATCAGGAAAAACCCAGATCCTCCAGGTTTTCGCCACCTTGGTCTGTTGCTGCAGTGCCATCAGCATCGGGTTTGGTGGACCAAAGGTAATGGGTTCAATTCCTAGTCCGGTGAGGGATTTCTCACGTATGGAGAATTTCCTTCTTGTTTTCAGGTCTTGGTGTTGGTGTTCTCCCATTACTAGCATAATGCAGAAGGCATTGTTAAACCACCGCTGAATTACCTTGCTAAATAATGAAACTTGAAGAAAATCATAATTAATTTTTAAATAATACATAGTGAAAGTTATTGCACAATAAGCGCCTAATAAAAAGCTGTTGTTTGTCAACCTGTTCCAACAAAATATTCACTAGTCAAAACAAAAGAAAAAGGGACAAAGATAAAAAGAGAAAGGGAAAGAGAGACACATGCACACACACAACCATGCATAAGGAAAAAAAATATTAATTATTAATTAATAATAATTTGAGGTACTAATATTTTGGTATAGACAAAACAATATCATCTGAGAGTGATTTATCATGTCTACATTTTCATGGTGTTTTCTTACCAAAACTCTAGGTTAAACCTCATATATTTTTTTTGTGTGTGTGCTCTTTACCATGAAACATGAGGTGAATTTAAAAAGCCCAGATTAGAAAAATCTATTATGTGTATTTTTTTTAAAAATATTTTATTGCTTACCACAGAAAATGGATACTTGCTAAAGAAATGTCATACAGCAAAATGTTACATAAAACAGAAACAATTTTACAGAAAAATCTTCATGCTCAAAATTTTATGAAATAAACACATTTTCTTCCTTCACTTTGGGTATTTCCAAGGAGAAAAAAATAGGAAAAGTCACTACATTGCAAAAATTTCCCAGGATTTATAAACGTTAATATTTAAAAAAAGGGGGAAGATATAAAAACAAGTTTTATAGGTACACTTCTACAATATGAATTTGAACTAACAATTGAAGCTGCATCATATAACAAATATTTTATAAACTAATTACCAAAATTTAAATATTGTTTACCAATAAATACTGATAAGAGTCAATTAATAGCAGCAATTGTGTTTATATACATAAAAAATAAACTGTACATGCCTTTTGTTACAAGTATCCACATTCTTTAGTAATATAGCTTAATAATTTACTCATTTTCCGAGATTTAAAGTTCTAGCTCGCATGCCATTTTAATAATTTCATTTTTATGGCAATAGTTACTTTACTATTCTATGAATATTAACACGATACTGGTCTTATTTCATAACAAATATTTTCAACGCACATTCAATAAATGTAATATAATGGGTGTAAAAAGTTGCCCAAAGTGTTTGCAATTATCATTACTTGTGTGACTTTTTACACCATTTATATTACATTTAGTATACATCCGTTGAAAATGATTGTACAGAACAACAAATGCAAGAGTGGTATTATGTTCTATTTACAAAAAAATAGCTATTAACCAATAATAATAACAATAAAATGAAAACACTAAGATGTCGTATTAGACTGAGCCTTCAGTATTATGTGCACACATAAAATGGTGGACAGGAAAGAACTCTGCAAAGTCATTGCAGACTTAAGTTGCCACTGCACATACTTAAATAGGATAGGTAAAGATGAAAGGATTTTCAAGCAGTCTGCCCTACTGTAGAACGATTTACTTAACCACATTTCTCCGGCACATGTTGGGTAATTTTGTTGGATTTCTGGGAATTTACCTGTAACAAAAGTTAAAAAAAATTCAGCATGACAAAATTATTTACTGTGAACACACACAAATTAACACTTATTTTTTTCTGGCTTGAGTCATTTAAAACAGTTATGCCATTAGATGTTTGTAAAAATGTATAGTTGTTCGCTAAAAAACTATAATTGGCACATTTGTAAGCTATTAGTAGTTTGGTCAGCTTTGCTAGCCTCTTACCAAAAAGTGATCTGGGTTAAATTGCACGATGGTACTTAACTTATATCTGCAAGTGGATAACATGGATGATTGTGGTGGTTGGTGAGTTTTCTGGAGGTGCTCCCATTTTGCTCAACCTGTGCATTCTGTAATGGCTCGATTGGAGGGCATCACTTCATGTACCCCTTTCAAGGACACTGGCCTCAAATCGGATGTCTGGCACCTAGTGAACAATGCCTCACCCCTCCGTTCTACTCCCACCCATCATTATTAATGAAAAAAATTTCCTGTTCGGAATACTTATTCCAGTTTATAATTTCCCAGAATCATCTCACATTGTGGTCTTAAAGAGGTGACAGAATGATATGTCTGTCCATCAAAACAATGCAATAAGCTTTACTAGTACTTCCCTCAAACTAGACCTTGTATTAGCCATGAAGTGAATTTAAAAAAAAAACTGTTACAGAGTGGATACTCAATTCCATAGCATTATTTTTGCCATAGTTACTGCAAAAAATTATAAACTCAACAAATATGAAATTACTTGTGTGTTTTAAAATAAATTAATCTACAATAAGCCAATTAATGAGATATGTCACTCATACATATATATAATATGCCTAAATGCAAGCCTTCTATTCAGGTATGAAATAAATAAAGTATGTATTAAATCTACAGTTAAAAGGTAGGTACTTTTTAATTTGCATGAAGAGTAGCAATTCAAAATGTGTTTTGGTCTTGTTTAATAATGTTTATTTCAATAAACTCATATTACATTGACAGATTGAAGTAAAGCATAAACTGTTGTTTGGTAATCTCTCTTTGTAGTATTGCACAGAGTACATGTTAAACTCACATACTTATTTCACCAAAATTGTGACCACTATGTAAGAGTCATTGCACCAAGCATAACACATCGCCGTCACCAATACCACACCATGTCCTACATGTAAAAGAAAACTTAACTGTATTGCTCTGGTTTGAACTGTAATAATCTTATAGTTTATAAAGTGAAAGTAGATTGAATTAAATACATTGTATCAGAGTATAAATAATATAGTCTAATTGGAAAATTCCATTTATTTTATTCCAAGATTCACTTTAATGCAGAGCGACTGGAAAAAGTGACTCATGCTATCCTATAGTTTTTTAACCCCTGGTACTAGCATATTTCCTTCAACTGATTATAATATGAATACTCTATTAATGAGTATATCGTGTTGAATATAGGCATGATATTATGACATAAGTACAGCCTTTAACAATAAAATTAGGGAGAGTTCTATGCAGTACAACACTAACCTTCTTTACTGGTCTTTAACATTCCATAATTTTATTATTAAAAGCTTTGCATGAGCAACAATAGTATATCTATAGCATATCTTCAATACTATAATGGCCACAGGAAAAATTATTATACTCTTGGAAACACTGAGAATGATAGCAAGTAAAAGGATAATAACTATTGAACAAAATAGGTTGTACAAAGGTCTTGACATTATTTTTCACAAAAATTAACTTATTTCCCTGTTTTTTAATTATTCATTTTTTAATAGGCCTGTTTTTATTTTACTGAATGTTCATTCCCTACTGCCATATTAACATAAATTTATTTTTACCCTTAAAATAATTTTGTGAACAAATCTTAATACACTTATTAAAACCTAAACAAACTATATCTTAATGAACACACTAAACAAAAAGCTTCCGTCAGTAACTACTTAAAAAAATATAAGGTTAGCACATGCTCAGTTATATAGAACGTAACAATCCACATGCGTCTCATAAGGCAAATTGTCACTGTCAATACCAACTACTCTTTGTTATGTTCATAAATTACATACATTCATAAATAATACACTAAAAACATACTCTATGTGCCATTCATATAAAAGTAGACAAAAATACTGCAAATAAAACCCAATGCAAGCTTCTTCAAAATATCATTACTGCAGTCCTAACATCACTGCATTTTAAATTACAAATTTAAAACCTAAATAAAATGTGAATTATTTCTCATAGTAGAAATAACAAGCAAATTATTTATTAACTATTGAAATACACTATGTATGTAACTCAAGCTGTATAAAAGGAACTGGTATAATTTGGACTCAATATTTAAAACTGATGTTTTCAGATAAAGTAAACTCATCAAATGTAAACTGAATGGACTGGATTGACATTGAAATCATAAGATATGGTGAAAGGTGACGAGATGCTAATGGAAAATGAATACAGATTGCCTAGGTGGAAGGTGAATGATCTGACCATTTAAACCACCCGCGGCCCCTTTACTCACTGAATTACCTAGTAAATTTTACTCCCGTATTTGAGACTTATAAACAGTTTCAAAACAATCCAATTTTACACATATTAATGAATGTTAAAAAGAAAAAAAACATTCCAAAAAATGTTTCCATCATGCAAACACAATAAAAAAATTCCTGATGAGTTAAATAATAATTTCAATTTCCAATTTTGTAAATAGGGACAATATGGCACTGATACAATATTAAAACATAATTTAATTATAGCTCAAATATAATGTGTAGGAGATATTGATAATTATGGTCATGAAATGCAACCTGTTCGAAACAGAAAAACTTAAAATGAACAGTTTACTAGTTAAACCATGTAAAAAGAAATACCAAAATCAATAGTTAACTTTCTAAATATTTTAAACTTAAAAGAACTTCTCCAATAACTATAAAAACTTTTCTTGACAACCTAATTAAATTTTATAGATTCTTAAAATGTATTTCTCCATGTACTTGTCATCATTTTTTTAAAAATATTTTATGGCTTTGAGCTTATAAAATATGGTGATTTTTAATATACTTTAAGTTTTTTAATGTTATATGGCTATTTTATTTTGTGTCCAGTTGTATTGTTTTGCTGTAGTGTAAGTATTTCAAATATAAACTTGTTAATATTTTCCCAATAAAGTAAACAAAAATAAAAAAATACTACTTAAATTATTCATTTAATAAAAATTACTTTCCAAAACTAGATTCTTCAGGTACATTTTAAGTAAAATATCTTATATTACTGCTATGTACGAAACCAGCTAATGTTTGATTTACTCATTTTACTAACATTTGCATTATTAATATTACAAAAGACATTTAAAAATACTAATGTCATTAAAAAATGAGGTTAAATGTTACAAAAAATAAATGCCATCAACCAAAAAAAATATAACATTCATACCCTCAACTGTGCCATTACCAGTTCTCACAAACGTTTTTTGGATAAATATAATTTATTATTGTTGAAGAATGTATTAAGTTCCTCCAGGTATCTGGTTTCTCTTTGTTTGTGTTTATGGGTACCACTGTCCTCTATTATGTGTCATACATAAGAAATTGTCTGAACTGGATAATTGTGTTTTATGCTGAGTTAATGATAACAAAGAAAGTAGGAAACCTCTACCATTTCTGAATAATGTGAAGTAAGGTGACATCGTGGTAAGGCACTCAACTCACATTGCAGGGACCTGGGTTGGAATCTCAGACCAGCCTTTCTATTTTATTTTTCAATATTTTCCAAAAACAAAAATCAGGTAAATGGAGGAATGGTTCACTACCAAAGACCACAATCAATTACTTCTCTAATTCCCTTTTATTTCTGTTGTGTGTCTCATTTTTAATGATCTCACTGGCAATGAGACTAACATAACTTTATCTAAAACCATCTAGAATTATACCTTTCCTGAAAATTATGGAAAGACTAAATATAATTAGCAAGTATTCAGCTATATTTGTGTCAATGTTGTACTGTTACACTCATACAGAGTATTTTATGTTAATTGTTTTGATTAATGAGCATCAAAATTGTAATTATGTTTAATGTATAAAATTAGTACTGTGATACGTAGAAACAAATTTTGCTCTATGGCACATAATATATCTTTGGTAAAGAATAAAAAAAGAAAAACTGTTGTTATTACATGAAATGGAGAGGAGGATAAACAGAAGAAAATAAAAAGTGTGTGTTCATTTGAAATTGTGATGAATATTTTATAAAAGATATAAATTGTCATAAATTTGGTGTTCCAGACTATTTCAATTAGGACCTTTATTACTCACTCAGTGGTCTGAAAGTAAGTGGTCTTATGCTCGTTACGTAAGTAGCTAAGCCGGCGCAGAAATTTTTTAATATTCATCAAACCAATGTAGTAAATTTAAATATTTACAGCTGAAACTAGTACTGTGGAGCCCAGTACGTGGGGCACGTTTAAGTAATGCGGTCCTAACCTATTATCTGATTAATTATTATCTATTTAAATGTTAAAAATTTATTTTAACTGTTATTTTATTATTGCATACATGTATCACCACACTAAGTCTAAACATAACCTGAAAATCGTAATGGAAAATACGATCGATGAGACCATTGAATCAGTGGTTCAATTATTTAGTGAAGTTGATAATTCCAATTATATGGTATTACCTGAACAATCTGTGATGTGTAATGCAACACTGTCAGATTCTAATCAAGGCAGTGATGTGTTGGGACGGCCATTCATCCCCACACAGACGACAAATGCTAATCCAGTTGAACATTAATATGAGTAACCTTCATTCATCCTTTGATCAAGTAAAAATTTATATAAACAATATGCATTCAGCCATTGACCAGGTTAGGACAGACGTTAGAGCCGACGTACAGACGGAGTTATCAAGCATAAAGTTAGGCCTTGATGACCTGGAGCAGAGGCTCGAGGGTCGGTTTTCTAAACATAGTCAGGCAATGGAAAAATTGTCGGAGCAGATCACGCTAAACCACTCTCGTCTGGACGACCTGGAGAGCAGGACAAAAGCCTCATTCGTAAGAGCTGCTCAGGATAGGAAAGACATGCTTGAACAGTGTTCGGTGAGTAATACAACTCTAAGGAACGAGTTAAGAGACCAGACTCAACATCTAGGAGCCAGGATTTAACAAGTTGAAGAGGTAACAGCTAGTCTACACCAGCGAGTAGACACCCTTGACACTGATGTGATCCAGGTGGCAGACAAATCAGCTGACTCTCGGACATCTGCTTTATACCAAGAGTTGAGTAATCACTTGGCTCAACAGCAACATGTGGAGGAACAGGTTCGAAACCTGGAGTATCGATTAAGGGAGCTTGACACAGTTAACACAAACAAGCAAACACCATCGACAGGAGTAGCTGACAACATAAACACGCAGGAGGTTCTACTATCTAACTCAGTGCATGTTACCCCTGTACAGGATAGACCTACTGTAGCTACATCAATCAAAGCCACCAATCTGAGCCATATTGCCCTAATGCATCATCCCGCCAGGCATTGGTCTGAGGCCATGCCCACCTTCGCGGGAAAGGCAACTGAAAATCCGATCAGGTTCTTGAATCAGTTTGAGGAGTATGCTGATACATTCGGACTTCATGACTCTGAGAAGCTTAAGTGTTTAAGCACGGCACTTAAGGGTCACGCACACTATTGGTAGGAGATGTTGACCGCCACACACATACATACGACCAGTTCCGCGATGCTTTTAGACAGCAGTTTTGGAGTTTGAGAATTCAGGGCAACCTGAGAGCTCAATTACATACCGAGAGATATGACCCTAAATGCAATTCGTCCATAGAAGCACATATCTCAGCCATGTATGAGAGAATAAGGTACTTGGATCTGAGTATGATGGACGATGAATTTATTGTTACTGTCCTAACTCAACTCCCACTGAAATAACAGATGCAACTGTCTGGGAGCTCATACAAAGACATAACTGAGTTTCGCGAGCACCTGGTGACTTTTGACAAACTCGAGAAACTTAACCATTATCAAACACCGAGGGAAGAAACTGAACGAAACCAACATTTTAACAAGCAGTCACCGGTGAATAATTATTGGCATAACAGGGATGGCAATCAGCAACGAGGGGAACGCCAAGCAGCGGTCAATCTATTAAGCTGGCAGTCTCACGAAGAAGATCCGCGGCCTAGTAAAAACTTCCGCAACCATTTTAAAGGTAGTAAACAGAGCTTTAACTACTCACCGAAACGATCGGTTCCTTACAAGCGTAAAACTTGGTGGTCAAGCAATCGCAAGTACTAAAGCGATAATGAAGGACATAAGAACAAATAAGAACAGCGAAGAGATAGCCGACAAAGGTCAGAGTCACCGGAAAAAGAGAGCCCTAGGGAGTCAACAGACAGCTGTCGTCGTGTCCATTCTGAGGATGATTACGAAGATCCTATAAAATCCAGGAAGACCAGCAATCGACAACCAACACAAGAGATCTGGAGACAACCAAATGCATTATAACCAGCCTCCGACTGTTCCTGAGACATGCGGCAAGAGCTATGCTGGCAAGAATTTTGTCGGACAACATTCTACACCTCTTTTTTCACCGCCATTCAACACTACACTGACCAGTCAACAGCTGGGGTATTTTGAAAGGAACGAACCATTAAATCCGACAGCAGCTAACTTCCAGACTGCAGTAGTCAATGGAGCAAATAAAGGAATGTGGAGTAATGCCGGAGCCATCGCGCCTGTGTCACAGGATGGAATCGATCGGAACACTATGTTAAACTTAGATGGGTCTCGGTTGCATCGCCCCGAACCAAGACCAACTATCCAGGCAAGGGGTTAGTCTCGCCTAAATCATCTGTGAGTTATCCTGTGTACAGTTGCATAGGCTACAGAAAATTTATTTGTACAGTTATACTGCAGGGAAGTGAAAGAGATTTTTTGTACAGTGAATCTCCAAGTGATTAATTGTTACCATTGAGAACAGTGTGTCCTGAAGTTATACTGAAAGTTTGCGGACAAGATGTTGCTGCACTATTTGACAGTGGTGCCGAAATTACATGCATCAGCGAGGATCTAGTCAATTATATAGAACAACATGGGCCACCATTACCTAAGATGCCAATGTTGTCCATGAAAATCATCGGAGAAATATCAATAGACAGTCATTATTAAGTATTGAAGGCTTAGGTGAGCCGAAGAACATAACAGCATTAATAGTGAAAGGACTGGCTAAACCCTTAATCATTGGAGTTGATTTTTTGATTAAATTTGGAGTGGTTATTGCTTTTCAGCACTGGACTGTACACTCCAGTGACAGTGACCGACTGGTGAATGTAGCAAACAAATG